>NW_028242892.1:0-111900 GCF_964263255.1 Lissotriton vulgaris
ATCTACATAATTCTAAACTCTAATTTTCTTTTTTTGTTTTCCAGATTACCAATCGGATATCTTATAGTTATAATTAAGTTTAGTTTAGTTATTGTTTTAATAAAAGTTAATTAAAAAAAAGTACATACTTCTTTTATTTTGTGGGGGGGGGGGTGTATCACGGTCCACAATAGAAATAATGTTGAAATAGTATAGTAAGATATTCAAGACTAGGATTGACAACTAAAGACTTCTATTTCCTCTGACTACAACTTAGAAAAGAAATCAAATAATACGAAACAATGTGTACCACATTTACAAACCTCTTTCAACATTTTCCCATGCAAACTTACTCCCCTACAAAATTAATTGTTTGGGCCTCAATCACACCCCTCAAACCACGGAAACAATCATCCCACAAAGATTTCTATATTGTATGAGGAGCTGCGTGGCCCTCCGCCTACGGTCCTGGAGTCCAGGATGCCCAGACCAGGTTGCTGCAGTGTCCTGGGGGGAAAAGCCATTACAACGCGGTCATAACCACGCGTGATCATCACCACAAAGCCATTAGCATGCATTTTGGGCCATATTATGAACAAAACGAGATAAATTATCGCCACTTTATCGCCACTTTCCTGCTGATAAAAGCGGAGATAATGTATGGCCTTTTGTTGATATCGCGTTTTGTTGATAATATGGCCCGAAATGCATTTTATTAATGTAATTGTTTACTTACCTGCAATCATCCAGATTCTGTTGTTTATCACCCCTCACCCTGCCCGTCCCCCGCCCCACCTGCCTGCCCCATCGCAAGTCCCTCCACGGGCCGCGGCTGAAAGACACAATTGCGATCTAGTCATTTACCATAGAGTTGTGGGGAATCCTTGGTGAGGCTCGCGCTCACTAACCAGTGCGCATTTCACCGAAGACGTTTCGGAGTTCAGACCCGTTTTCAATTGATCCTTAGACATTCCTAAAGAGAAATTGGAAATATTTCTGTGAGAGTTAATGAACGTTGTTTGACAAGTTAGTGAGTAAGTAAACTTACCTGACATTATAGACAATATTAAATGTACTCAGTCGATGTATTTTCTCTAACTTAAAACAAGAAACGATAACATTTGTGTTAAGGAAGGTCTTAAGGGAAAAGAACACATTGAGTTAGGAATAGTAGGAAGACTTTTGAATTAAAAAGGAACATTAATGAAAAACATAAGATATTGAAGGATTGAGAGAATAGATAACGAGAAACTGCATAAAGAATAGTTAGTAGAAGAACACAAGCAAATTAATAACATAAAAATTAGACAATAAACTGAGAGGCCTAGTTGTATAATTTTGCAAAGGGCTAAAACTCTACTAATAGAATGTTATTAGATAATAGTATTTATACAGTATTTTTTGTAGGCCAAAATAGGTGAAAATGGTAGTTTTGTATTATATATTACGAAAAGTGATAACATTAACTGTTTATATTTTTATACAAGAAGCAAGAACATAAAGGAAAATTATGTAAAGTGAACAGCCTAATACTCAGGAGATTTTGGATATTACTTTGAGTATAATTGAAGAACTAATTGTATCTGTCACAGGCAATGAGAGTGAAGAAGGAGAAATTAGTGCTGCAGATATGAATTGTGATTTTGAAGACGAAAGCTTTGATGGAGATTTTCTGGAAGTTTTAAATTATGTTCACATTTTAGTACAAATTAATTCAGAACCTACTGACGAGGAAATTGACATATCTGATGAAGTTGCATTGGAATGTCTGTTAAATTATGAGATGTTACAAGAATAAATGTATTGTTGAAAAATAATAAAGGTTTGAGCACTATCTACTAATGTATTTATTGTACTAAAAGTGAAGCAGTTATAGATTCAGTTATATATTTTTTAAATGTTTGTATTGATTTAAAATATGCAAAGTGGGTTTGAGGGTATCGATTGCTTATCCGTATGGAGTATACATGTAGTCTTGTATGCAGCTGCAAACTTGTGCTCTATGCTTTGAATTGCCCAGTCTGTATCCTTTGATGTCCTGCAAACACTTTGACACTGCTGTTTTAGTATTGTAGTGAGCCAGTCAGCAGTATGTTCTTTTTCATTGTACCGTGGTAAAACTGAAGCTGTAATAAATTTAGTGAGGAACTTTTTTTGAAAAAGTGTAATGATCTAGTCAGTATTTAGATACTCATGGATTAAACGAGGTCTTACTGCATAGGCTGTTTCAAACCTTTATAGACTGTGCACGCACTGTTCTATGCACCAGCAAACTTATGTTTTATACGTTCAATTCCTCAATGTGTATCCTAATAGTTCTAGCAAACAACTGCTCAAGCAAAACTAACTGCTGGTAAGAGAGGCTGCAAAGGCTCCCTGTATGATTGTATCATTTTAAAGTCTTTTAACAGATTAATTGTTATAGCAGTGATTGCTCCTAGCGCTGACACATTGGTACTTTGTTGATGTTAAAAACAAACTTTACCTGCATTTAATCGCCGCTCTGGCGCAACGACCTTTCATCCGCGCTTTTTATCATTTGAATTGTATTTTATCACGCTGTCTTCTGCTCCTGGCACCGATCCGCCACGGCTTGTGCCGTTTGCAGCGGCGGTGGCCACATGAGCACGACCTCATTTCCGCCCCCACATCCTCACTTCCGCCCTGCTGGCCAATTGGCAGGTTAGCGGTCTAGTGAGTGGAATAGCCTGCTCTACTTAAATCCAGCGCTAGCGTCAGTCGGGGCTAACTGCTGGTAAGAGAGGCGGCAGAGGCTCCCTGTATGATTGTATCATTTTAAAGTCTTTTAACAGATTAATTGTTATAGCAGTGATTGCTCCTAGCGCTGACACATTGGTACTTTGTTGATGTTAAAAACAAACTTTACCTGCATTTAATCGCCGCTCTGGCGCAACGACCTTTCATCCGCGCTTTTTATCATTTGAATTGTATTTTATCACGCTGTCTTCTGCTCCTGGCACCGTTCCGCCACGGCTTGTGCCGTTTGCAGCGGCGGTGGCCACATGAGCACGACCTCATTTCCGCCCCCACATCCTCACTTCCGCCCTGCTGGCCAATTGGCAGGTTAGCGGTCAAGTGAGTTTCTCTCCCCTGCTTACTTAATGACACCATGGCGGAAGCGCAGCGGACGAGCGCAGCGGGAGCGCCGACTTCGCGCCGAAGTCGTGCCAAAGTCCTGCCCGTCTGCGCCCGTCCGCTCCAGCACGCGCCCAGGGTCCAGTCTCCCTGTCTGCAATCCTATCACATACTCTCGCACTGCCTTACTGATGCTGCGGCCTCCGACTTGCTCTTCGGAAACTATCCTTAACTGTCACAATGCTCCCACTACTTGCTCGACCTGCTCCCTCACTCTGGACTCCCTCCCCTCGGTCACAAAGTTTTTATCCCCTACTTTCTGGACTAGTGCGCCCTCTTTGCACTCTACTTCTGCTGTCCCACAGAAAGCATGTACCTCCCTAAATTTTATTAGTATTAACTGTCGATCTCTCTCAAAACACAAGAGAGACATATTCGACCTCCTACAGACAACTAGCCCAGCAGCTATGTTTGTCACAGAAACATGGTTAAATGAAAGTTCTGGCCCTGACATCGCCATGGCCCTCCCCACTGATTACACCTATGTAGGGCGAAACCGGGTTCTCAAAGATGGCGGAGGAATTGCCATAATCTTCAAGAGAGAGTTCTCATGTAAATGGGAAGACCTTGATTTCCCAAACTGCGAAGCTGGTCTGTTTAAACTTCTTCTCTCTCCCCATTATACTTTAACCGGGACATTGATCTATCGTCCACCGGGCTCGGCTAGTGGTTGGGCCTCATCTTTTCCTGAACTCATTGCCCCATTAATCGCTCAATCCTCCAACTTCCTTGTTGTAGGTGACCTAAACATTCATTTTAACTCTGCCTCATGTGCTAATACTACTCGTCTATTACAGGATCTAGCAGCTTTAGATCTACATCTTCACAATTCCGGCGCTACGCACAAGGCCGGTAATTTACTAGACCCCATTATTTCGAACCTTGCTGACATCTCTTATCAATCCTCCTCCCCGGTCACCTGGTCTGATCACTTCATTGTAAATTTTTCAATTATGATATCTGTAGCTCACTCTTCATCTACTGCTCACCCCCACAAAGCTAGTAGGAACTGGAAACGTTTAGACAAAAATAAACTGAACACTCTGCTCAGCAATTCAAAACCCACGTTTTCCAGTATGACTATCAAAGACATGCCTATTGTCAGATCATGGCTGACAACAGCCTTAGATTCCTGCCTACCTGCTCAAACTAATAAATCACAGATCCACCACCCACCGGTCCCATGGTTTAATGACTCCCTTCGTCAAGAAAAATCCAAATGTAAAAAACTGGAACGCATTTGGCGCTCCATTTACTGTATTGATCATAAAACAAAATACAAAGCTGCCCTTAAAGTTTACCATTCCGCCTGTGATATTGCCAGAGCCAACTACGCTAACAACACCATACTCAAGGCTCAAAACAGACCGAAGGCCCAGTTTAAAATAATTAAAGATCTCTCTGGAGCGTCCTCCTCACCTCAGGACCCCTGCCTGGACACTGCACAATGTAATGCCCTGGCAAACTTTTTTCTCGAAAAAATTGAGAGGATCTATGATATCTTTAATACCACCCCTGCGGCACCCACTCATCCTGATCAAACTCCACTCACCCCCCTTCCTAATGTCACCACCAGCTCTCTGTCTTCCACTCCCCCACTCCATTCTTGGGAGCCAATCTCCCCTCTGCTTCTAAAAAAATATCTTCAAGACATTAAATCTGTCTCTCCCCTTGACCCGATGCCTCCTCAAATTATGAGCACCCTGGATCCAGCTTTACTCCAGATTATTCTGGATGTCCTGAATGCCTCATTAACAGAAGCAATTGTTCTGAAGGAGTGGAAACACGCGATGGTGGTTCCATTGCTCAAAAAGGCTAATGCTGATCCTAATAACCCTTCCAATTTTCGCCCCATTTCCTTACTCTCCTGTTTCTCTAAAATTCTTGAGAAGCATGTTAACTCCCTCCTCAGTTCTTTCGTTGAAACTTCTAATTTTCTGCACGGCTCTCAATCCGGGTTCAGGGCTGGTTTCTCCACTGAAACCACTCTTCTAGGTGTGTCGGAGACCATCAGAAGACAGGTGGAAAATGGGGAGACAGTGGCACTCATCTTGCTCGATTTGAGTGCAGCATTTGATACTGTCTCCCACTCCATCTTGCTGTCCACCTTAAAATCTGTGGGCGTCGATGGCTCCGCCCTGGCCTGGATTGCCAACTTTCTTTCTGACCGCACTTTTCAAGTCTTCTCTTCTACTTCTGTCTCGTCTACTCTCCCTTCTCCTCACGGTGTTCCCCAAGGGTCTATCCTCAGCCCCCTCTTCTTTAACCTGTATGTGAGACCCCTTGCTTTCTTAGCAGAACAAGTTGGTCTCACTATTTACTCCTATGCGGACGACACTCAAGTCGTCTATTCACTGTCTACCAATAAACATTGTCCTTCGTCATCTCTTCAGTCTGGTCTGAAACAGATATCTGACTGGATGCTTAAGCATAAATTAAAATTGAACGGGGACAAAACCGAACTGCTTCTGTTTGGTCCAGAGACATCACTCTGGGGCCCACAACATTGTCCTCCGGAGATGGGCCCCCTACCTACGCATCTGTGGCAGCCCGCAACCTGGGTGTCCTACTAGACAACCAACTATCCTTCAAGCAACACGTTGTCAAAGTCTCCGCCACCTGTACCACCATCATCAGGTGGCTGAGGAAAATAACGTGGATGCTCCCGGAGGACACCCTGAGGACTGTAGTCCAGGCTCTTGTCACCTCACGCATGGACTACGGGAACATTCTCCTCCTGGGCGCCTGTAAGGAGGTCACCAAGAAGTATCAGGTGGTACAGAACATGGCAGTTCGCCTCATTTGTAATCTGCCTGCCAGAACCTCGACTGCTTCTCATTTACGCAAACTGCATTGGTTGCGAATTGAGAGCCGAGTTAAATTCAAAGCACTCTGCTTAATGCACCGGATCAAGACTAGCAAAGCCCCGAACTACCTGTCCTCGTTGGTGCAGCAATACGTTCCCCCTCGCACTCTAAGGTCCTCCACTCAGCACAAGTTTAGGGTTCCTCGAGTAAATAAAGCCAAAATGGGCGGTCGCTCATTCTCTGTGTTGGCTCCCTCCCTATGGAATTCTTTACCCCAATTCTTGCGCTCGGAAATGTGCTACATGACATTCCGTAAAGGAATTAAGACCTGGCTTTTTAATACTTAACCCTCTGTTAGTTTGTTCCTCTCACCCTTTTATCTTTAGTCTGCTCTAGCGCCGGGAAACCTCCGGGTAGCTGTGCGCTTAATCAAATGTAATTATAATAATAATAATAATAATAATTCTCACAGTACTGTTTCAATATTGTAGTGAGCCATTCAGCAGTATGTGTTTATCTGTATACTGTGGTACAACTGAGGCTGTTATAAATTCAATCAGGTTCTTTCCTTGCAGTCTTGTAATAATTCACTCACTATCTAAGTACTCATGCATTAAAATAGGCCTTAGGGCATACTCTGCTTCGAAACCCTTATAGACGATGTATGCAGTCTTCTATGTACTTGCAAATTTGTGTTTTATACGTTCAATTTACTAGTTTGGATCGTTACACTTCCAGCAAACACTCTGACACTGTTGTTATAGTTTTGTAGTGACTCATTCATCCGTATGTAGTAATCTTATAACAGATTTACAATAACTGGCATATCCCCAGGAAAACGTCAATTATTGTGCTACGTGACACCACCACCATGGATGCGCCGTATATACAATGTGGTGTACCATGGGACAAAAATGGCACATATATATGATGTATCTGTGCTGTAAAGGTGGTGCATTGTTTGAGTTATGTTGCAAGTGCAACGCATCTCCAGCAATGCTCTGGGGCCCTATTCTCAGACTGCTGTGTCAATCCTTACACCTGCTTCAAAGTAGTGTAGGGTTTTGACACAGCATGTGCATGAGCCCAGCCCAAAAGTTAAATCTTGTAGATTTCAGTCAGCCACTTTTAGGAGGTGTTCCTGTGCTGGAATGCGCCCCCCCCCCCCCCCCCCCCATTTAGGAATCTCTCTTTCTGGTACCGGGATTTACAATGTGATGCACCTTCCAGATATGTCACATTCTAAATACCACATACCATGGCGCATCTTTTGCACCACCGCTTCATCAGAAAAGTGATGCAACGGCGGTGTAAAAGAGGAACAAGGGTGTTGTAAACCTGCCTCTAACAAATACTTACAATTTCACCCAGGCAGTTTCACTAGCAGTGTATTCTTTTTGAATTTACTTTTATTATAATTTTACATTAAAAATATGAAATGTAACTTTAAAAATAAAATAAATATAAGTATTTATATTATAAATGTAGGAAATTACTATAAAAAGAAAGAAATATAATAATTAGCACATTTTAAAATTATCATTTACAAAACTTTAGAAATTCACTGAAAAAACCATAGGTTTCACGCACGTTATAGTTAGGAATTAGCATTTAAAAAACCTTAGAAATTCACTAATAAAACCATAGGTTTCACCCATGTTATAGTTAGCTGGACATTTCTCTCATACAAAACCATTGAAATTCCTCTTATGCTTAGTTCAGCTAACTATAACTTGCGTGCCAGCAATGCACTACTGATGATGTCACATATTACATCACTCATGACATGGTCAGTGACATCCCTACACATCCAAGGCCCAGGATACCTCAACAGCCGCCTCAACTTCTACGCTCCCAAACGCCAGCTTCGATCGACCAGCCTCGCCCTCGCCGCCGTCCCCCGCATCCGAAGAGCCACCACAGGGGGAAGGTCTTTCTCCTACCTCACCGCCAAGACTTGGAACTCCCTCCCGACCCACCTCCGCCTGACCCAGGACCACCTCACCTTCAGGAAGCAGCTCAAGACCTGGCTGTTCGAGCAGTAGGAGGGGACCCCCCCCCCCTAGCCCCTTGAGACCCTCTGGGTGAGTAGTGCGCTTTACAAATGCTCTGATTGATTGATTGATTGATTGTGCTCCCAACATAGCAGAGTCCACAGCAACACTGTAGCACATAAACCGCATGGTCTGTGCGACATGTGTAGTGTCCCTTAAGTTTGGTTGGCCATTCAGAGAAACCATCAACATATGTTTTGGTATTGACACCAAACTTACATGCCCGGCATGTATTGCATTTAAACAAACCTATACTTGCTGTGAGCCAGCTCTTACTGATGTCCTGTTCAGGGCTGGTTCTTACTAGGTCACTACGCATAGATCTAGCTTTGCGATAAGTGTAGTCAGGCTTACTGGGCAAAGTTTGGGCCAAGACAGTATCAGTCAGAGCAATGGGCCATTGCGCGTTAACCCCTTCCACACTCATGACGAGCTGGGCTCGTCATGGTGTAGCCTCCTCATACACTGATGACGAGCCCAGCTCGTCATGAATAATGGGAAAGTCAATAAGTCAGCACAGGGAGGAAAAAGCCTTAGCGGCCATGGAGTTAATGATACCTTTAATCGCTTTCGCCTGTCTGCTGAAGGTAGAAATGAACCTACATGGTGGTGTTCTGCTAGAGCTCTGTTCAGTATCATGGGAATTGCTCAATGATTCCGATATTAGTGTAGGACCTTTTTTTGTCTCTGTACATAACAACTCATTTCTATCTCTGGCATTGGCTTTGGCTAATGCAGAGTCCAACAGTTTGGCTGAATAGCCGCGTTGTAACATTCTGCATCTGGCTGCTTCCTGTGCTGTCTTCATGGCTGCGATGGTACTGCATGCCCTACGAATCCTTAAGAATTCCCCATATGGTAACCCTGTGATGGTATGTAGTGGGTGAAAGCTGGATGCATGCAGCAGGGAATTCCCTGCTGTGGGTTTGCGATATAATTGCGTGCTGATGTGGTTATCCTCAATAACTACAGCAATATCCAAAAAATTCACTTGGTGTTGGTCTATATGGGCGGTAAATTGCAGATTTAACTCATTTTTGTTGAATATATTCACAAAAGTTGTTGCCTCTAACATAGTCCCTCTCCAAACAATAAAAATATCGTCAATATATCTCCAAATGTGCATAAGATGTTTCTCAACTAAATGCCTGTGTTGACCCCTGAGTACATGCTCCTCCCACCAGCCCACGTGTAAACACGCGTAGCTGGGGGAGAAGCATGCACCCATGGCAACTCCTTGTCGTTGTCTGAACACTTTACCATCAAATAAGAATAGGTTGTTATTTAAACATAGACTAATCATGTTGATTAATATTTTATTATGATTATGAAATGCTATGTTCCTATTCTGTAAAAAGTATTCAACTGCATTTAGGCCGTCAGCATGTCTAATGCTCGTGTATAAAGAACACACATCAAGAGTCATGAGGAGATAATCTTCTGCCCAAGTGATAGTATTTAGTTTGCAAAGGAAATCCTTGGAATCTCTGAGATATGTTGGTAGGGAGACCAAGTGTTCTTGAAGATAATGGTCTGCATATTTGGATGTGTTTTCAAAAACACTGTCTCTAGCTGAAATAATCGGACATCCAGGAACTGGTGTTATTAGCTTGTGAACCTTTGGTATAAGGTAAAAAGTTGGAAGGGTGGGAAAATCCTTATTCAAAAAGCAAAGTTTGTCCTTACTTATCAAACCCTTCCTCTTCCACAACAACAGTTGTGCTTTATACTCCTTGTTGACCCTGTTCACCGCCAAACCATTGGATTGCTCATAACATTCTGCATTATCCAGATGTCGATAAGCCTCCGCTTTATATTCATCTTTGTCCCAGAGTACCAAGTTACCTCCCTTGTCAGAGTTCTTTATTATCACTGAATTGTTGGATTTCAGTTTCTCCATTAATTGAATATATTGTTTTGTTTGCAAGTCTTGATATTTCTGTTGGCCCTTTATTGTCCTAATATGCAGTTTTTTCAGCTCATCGGTGACCCGCTCATGAAAAATGTCTAGAGCGTCACGCGGCATAATGGGAACAAAAGATGAGAGTGCTTTAAACGGGCTACCTCCAGCTGCCGAGATTATTATCCCCTCTTCATCAGCTATCTGTTGCGTGCTGGTGATTTGTGAGCTGTCCGTTGCCTCTTTACCCAGGGAAAACAGAGTTTTTAAAAGTGGGATTTGTTTGGCATTGAGTCTGCTGGAACCGGGGGCAGGAGCATTACTAGAATTGGCCGATGTAGATTGATTTTTGATCTTAAAGAATTTAGCAAGTTTGAGTTTGCGTATAAATTTATAAACATCGACTCGTGTGTCAACAAAGTTAAAATTGCTCTCTGGACAATAACTCAAACCCAGACTCAATAATTGCATTTCCGCAGTATTCAGTTCCACATTGCATGTATTTGTGCATGTATTTGAGCTTATATAATTATACATTGGTAAGTTTGATTATTGTTTGTTCGGCACTTACGTTTATTTGTTCTGTTGTTTTTTCTTGTTGTATCGCCCTCTTCCTCGCCCTCTGCTTTGCGCATTTCCTTCGCTGCCGCCTTTTATAGTTTCTGCGCTGTCTTTGGGAAAGTTGGCATTCTTCAAGCGTAGGGTCGATTTTCTCTGTTGTTGAACAAAGTCCATTTCCTCAGCATATGTCAGGGGGCCCAGAGCTGCAATGCTCCCCGTTTCGGAACCACTGTCTTCCGTTTCCGTATCAGATATTGTGATACTGGTGTCAGAGGATGAGGCTGTGACTTTGCTCATTCCAGCTTTCGGTTCTTGATTTATTTTCGGTAACACCTTCGTATGGTTGGGATACCCGACACCCCCTCTCAACACAATCCCCAAGAATGGGAAGACGGAAACGGTTCTGAACTTTTGGAAGGCGGGAGGGAGTTACCCTCCCGGCCGTATTTATTAAAAATATGAAACAAAATTAAAACATTAAAATAACAGTTTCATATCATGTACAATTTCATTTACACATTACGATGTTCTTGGCTAACCTTAACACATCTCTAATACAAAGGTTCTCCTAGCCGATACTAAAACATCCTGTAAATGCATTTCTCAAAATTGAAATTGTACATCCTAACGTTACGGGCCAACGGCAAGGTCGTAACCGGTGTCAGATCCCTAATACCAGAACTCCCCCCCCACTTGTGAGGGGCGGGCGCACAGAGGACTGTACCTCTGTGCCAACTTCCAATTTCCCTTGTCTTAACGGGGGCCCCTGTTTACTCGACGCCATCTTAGTGGTCGTCCGAGGACTCGTGTGAGGTGTCTAGAAGGTAGCGTAGACCCCCCTCCCACCCCACACTGCTTACCACATCTGCCGTCGCAGATGTCCTGGCCCCGGGAAATTCCCAGGAGGGGCCCGTAGCCCCTCCTCCCCAGGGAGGGGCCTTGACCGCCTTCCCTTTCGGCGTCCCCATCCTTAGAAGGGGACCGCCTCCCCGTTTGAGGGGCCAATGGCCGCCTCCCCCCGGGCGCTCCCATCCATAATGGGTGACGCCCCACCTCTAGGGATCTTCCAATTACTGCTCACCGATCATGACCTTACCGCCACAGGCCGGATAGTTGACCGGCTATCCGGACCCCCCACAAAACTCCTACTTAAAGGCCATGGCTGCACAAACTCTTTAACCAAGCTACGAAGTCTCCTATGAGTAAAGCATTCCCCTCCCGGGACAAATGGACCCCATTCTCCAGGTACATATGGTCCCCCCTGATACATCCATGAGGAATAGAATGCAATGTACATGTATGGAATAACCTACCAAGTTTGTTATTCACTTTCTTCACCGACTGATTTAAAGCTGACACAGAAATAGCCCCCCGCCACACCTTCCGCGGAATCATGTGGGACCATGCAATCGTGCACCCCGGAACCCTTCTCGCCAACCAACTTACTGTGGATAAGATTAATTCGAGAAGTACTCGTCGACCCGTGGTCACCAAATCATTGCCCCCAAGATGCACTATGATTACAGATGGCGGTGACCTTGTCCGCCCTAACAGACCCTCCATAAAATTTTTAAACTGGTCAATACAGAGCCCGCCCCTTCCGTAGAAGGTCACCCTGTACCCGTATTCCCCAGCCATGTGAATCATGTCACCTGCTTTGAATACGTCTGCGGCACGCCTCACGTATGAGTGGCCGACGACCCACACCACTCTTCCCTCAGCCGGTGATCTTTGACCGCTGGTCCCCAGGTGTCGGGTCAACTGCACAGTCCGCCCCGCAAAGCCTGCTCGCGAAACTGAAAACCAAACAGAAAACAAGAAGCGTGAGTGCATGACATTAGCTTCACAACATGTGCAACCGCACATACCTCTTATAACAATTCGAGGACCAACGCCCCAACTGTTTCACTTTATCCACACTCAAACCCCTGGCTGTGGCTTCTGTAGCAGCACCTATCCGGAATGAGTGGGTCCCAAAATCGCCCGGGTTCAAGCCCGCTGCTGCGATTGCCATTGTCAACACCCGCTGAAACTGAAACCTGGTCAGTGGGGTGGCGTCGGTATGTCTCAGCAAGCACCCCCCCCATGATGCCGCCCTCTGCGCTAAATACTCCTCTACGCATTTCACTGGGCACATGTGGGACCCTAGCATGCGCTGGACAACCACACTGTCTCCGATCGCTCCCTGATCGGTTTTGGACTTGGCTATAGTGACCACCATCGTGTCACCTATAATCTGGATGTGTTCTCCACACAGACCTCCCCCCGTATCCTGCTTGTTCCTTGCTACCAGTTCGCTTATCCGCATAGCCCCATGGAATGCTAATGCAAAGGCGGCCCGGAATAGCACTGTCTCCGACTGAGATGAACATGTCGCAGGGAGTACGGACATTAACTGGGACAACCTTGCTAGCCCTATCGGGCGCCTCTCGTCCCCTCTACGACCCTCAAGGCGTTGCCACCCGCGCAACAGCTTCTTTACTAGAAAGGACGCTGTGGGGTCCTGAATGCCATGAGCCTGCGCCATGAATGCAATGGCGGCTCGGTGTCTATTGGCTGTTGCCACTGATCGGCCTGCCTGATGCAATGAAACTAGAAATTTCAGGACATATTCTTCCTGCCCCCAATGCTCCCCCCTAGCTGGACCCAAAAATGCCCAATAGGAACGGAACGCCCCTTCATATGCCTTCCTTGTCCTGGGGGCTAGACTCTCTCCCACGAGGTTTTGTAATCCGGGGCACCGAGAGACCAGAGAAGTTCGGGAAATGGTGCCGCCACCAAGTCCGCAGAGGGCAGATGGCCCCGGAAGGCCTGCATGTGAGAACGAGAGAGTGCATCAGCCGCCTGGTTCAGTACCCCAGGCACATGTTTTGCTCTAAAGTGGACGTTTAATTTCATACATAGCAGGACAATTTCTTTCATCAGTCTCAAGATCAATTTGCAGCGTGCTGCCTGATTATTGACACATTCTACCACGGTCATATTATCCGACCAGAACACCACAGTGCGATCACGAAACCCCTCCGGCCATGTCTTCAAGGCCACTAGAATAGGGAACAGTTCAAGAAACCCAATGTTACCTGTGAGCCCACTCTCGTGCCACCATGCCGGCCATGTTTGTGCCGACCAATGGTTACCGAAGATGGCGCCAAAACCCACACTCCCTGCCGAGTCGGTCCACAAACCCAGCTCCTCGGAGGAAACCGCTGGTTTGTTCCACAGGACACGACCGTTGAAATCCTCCAGGAATGCCAACCATATGCGCATGTCCTGGCGAACCTCTGCCGAGAGTCTTGTGCGGTGATGCCCTTCCTTAAGGCCAACCATGGCTTGAGCAATAGAGCGAGAAAAGGGGCGAGCCATTGGTATCACTCTAAGGGCAAAATTAAGCTGACCCACAGTCTGCTGCAACTGATGCAATGTTACTTTCGTCTCGTCAATACATGCCTCGAGTGAGGCCATAAATTTCAATACCTTCTCCTTAGGCAAACGGAAGCACCCCTCTTCAGAATCGAGCTCAATTCCTAGAAACTCGAGTGAAGTAGACGGCCCCACTGTTTTGCCCGGTGCTAGTGGCACGCCAAATATTCTCATGAGATCACAAAATTTACTCAAAGCCTGTGCACATTCAGTGTCCCCAGCTGCCCCCAGAAACAGAAAATCATCTAGGTAATGCATAACCTGCGTAAAGCCTGTGGCTCTGGTGAACGCCCATTGTAAAAAACTACTGAATTTTTCAAAATACGCACAAGAGATGGAGCAACCCATTGGCATACATTTATCCATGTAATAGCGTCCCTGGAACACAAAACCTAGCAGACGCTGATCCTGTGGGTGTACCGGGAGCAACCGGAACGCTGAATCGATATCCGATTTTGCCATCAGCGCTCTGGGCCCCAGGCGATTCAACATGGCGACAGCCTCGTCAAAGGAAGCATACCGCACCGAACAAACTCCCGGGTCAATCGCATCATTCACGGAAAGACCCTTAGGAGCGGACAGATTATGTATTAACCGAAACTCACCTGGGTCCTTCTTGGGGACTACTCCCAACGGTGAACAAACAAAATTATGAACAGGCGGGTTCGCATATGGACCCGCAACCCGACCTCGGGCCACCTCCTTTGCAATCTTTGCCTGTACTACAACCGCATTCTGCTGAACAGACAGTTGGTTTTTACACAGTGCTTCCCCCCGAAAATCCCCCGCCGGGATGCGGAAACCATATGAGAAACCGTCCCTCAACACCCCAGTGGAGACATGATCAGGGTATTCGTTCAGCCAGGGGATCATTGCCATGATGTCGATGGGAGTAGGTAGCAGCGCCCCTCGGCCGTCATTAGACCTGTTTGGCGCCGCCTCTGCCCCCTGTATCGCCATTCTTGGCTCTGCACGAACTCTCGGGGTGTGAAGACTACCGCACCCTGCACACTCATGCCTGAACTTGCACGTCCCCTGTGGTCTAGTGCACTTGCCCCTGTTGAAGCTCCAACAGACCCCTTTCTTGCCAGAGTTCCCATTACTCCTTGCGTGCTGGTCATTACCGGTGCCTGCTCGAAAGGGCACCGCCGGGGAATGGCGGGAAGGCTCTGCCCCATTCCCGCCAAACGGAGACTGCTTTGTCGAGTTTGACCTGACCTGTTTCTGCCAGGAAATGGAGTCGAAACAATCCCACGTCAGGGATGAGTCGTGCTCCTTGGCCTTACGAAATTTGTTATCATAACCCAACCATTGATCACCATCGTACGATTCATAAAACTCCATTATTCGTGTCTGGTAACAAGCCAACTCAGTCAATACCTCAGGCCTACGTTCCCCCATGATTGCAGTGAACATCCCAAAAGCCCTGGCCCAATTAGCGATTGTCTCATCAACTCTGAAACCCGCCATTTTTGCTCGCCATACACTTGGATGCAACAATTCCTTCTGATTTTTAACGTGTTCTATTTCATAATGATCAGTCAATAGTGAAAATATGTTCACGTATTTATCCGCCCATATCATTTCCTTCGTGGCCAACGGTATATGTTGTACCACTTTTTCCCTTCTTGAGGGTACCGACCCCTCCCCAGCCATTGGCAACGGCTTCTTACCCGAATCAGTAGCTGAACTCGCTGCTGCCGCTGTTCCAACGCCTGAAGACGGTTGTTCCGTGGGAACCTGAGGGGGAACAAAAGGACAAGGTGCCTTCGCAGCATCTCGCGACTGCCGCTACTGCTTCATTATTAGTTTGGCCTCTTCCGCCGTATCCCCTGGAGCTATGGCACCCTCATTATTCTTGCCCAACCACGCCGCCAACTGGGCGGCCAACTCGGGTGGCATATCCCCCTCGTTCACCGGTTTAACTACGACAGGGATCGGCTGTCCTGCATCCGGAATCGGAACTGGGGCCTCCACTGGCCTGACCGGGCTCGCCGGAGGTGACTCTGGAACCGGAGCCTCACCCCCTGCTGCCCTGTTCCTGGCCCTTTTACCTCTCCCGGCAGGGACTATCCCCGGCAATGCTGGTCCGATGACTTTCTTAGGCCGGCCCGTACCATTCATGGCCGCCATCTGCTTCTTCATATTCGCCATGTCCTTCACCAGCATACGAAGCATTTGGTCGGTGCTAACCTTCTTTCCGACCCTTTTGCCCGGCATTTTCTTACGATAGTCGACAGAAAGATCCTGGAACCAAAGTTTCGAAGCGCTAGAAGAAAAAACACAAGGATTACAAATTCTCAAAATTGGCTCTTCGTTCCGTCTCAAGCTCACGTGCAACGGGGAGGTGCAGCTTCAGAGCACAGGAACAAGAGGATGCTTCCTTGGCTTGTTGCTCCTTTTATCCTTCTTCGGGCGGGCGTGGACCCTCCTCCAATCCGCCTACGGGGCGTGGCCATCGGTGTCGGTGTCTAGGACAGCCCCCTCTTGGGCGGGAAAAGGCGCGCCCCGGCTACGCCGCTTCGGGCATACCAGCCGAGACTCGCCTCCCGCCCAAAATGGCTTCCCGGGGGGATCGGGGTACTCCACCATACGTTCGGGGGGACCGAGCAGTCGCCCCTTTCCACACTTCGTTGTTTTTTGATCAAATCATATTTACGGGCAAAGGTGAAAACTTGGCCTCGCTCGTAATCATTTTTGTCCCGGGTAAATTTATAGTCTTTCCTGGCTTTTATGGTTTCCTCCTGCTTCTTGATACGCAATGCCATTTCATGTAAATACTTGTCTATAAACTCTTTGTTGCTTGGCGTGGTGAGGAGTTGCAGTTCTTGGTTAATGCGACTGATTTCTTTCACATTCTCCTCTCTATCAATCACCGCATACTTAATCAGCAGGCAAACCAGTCGCTTAGAGGCTTCCAGGTTACTCTCCACCCAGTCTTTTAGAAGTAGCGGGTTTGGATTCTCGAAGCTCGGGGCTAACATTATTCTTAGCCCACGAGGAACCCGGTTTACCTCATGATACTTTTGAAGTGATTTGATTTCCCACCATTTAGTTAACTCGTTGGCGGTGTTCTTCTCCAACGCCTTGAGCAATGATTTGACATCCATACTTTGCTCCACCTCCGGAGTTTGTTGTTTACTCGATGCCGGGATCGTTGGTGAATTATCAAATAGCTCTTCGGCGGCCTTCTCACGTTCGAGCAGCGCATTGTCCGACATCGTATCACACTTATATTTTAAATTGTTTAAACAGTCTCCGGGAACCTGTTTAGTCAGACTCCCGTCTACCAGTCGTGTAACAATACCTCTTCGGCTGCTTACAAAGATTGTGTTTAGCTGTTGCAAGGCGTTCCACGGCGTCCTCGCTCGCAATAACAATTACGAGAGAATCCACAAAAGTCTCACCGCACAGCCTCTTGAATACAAACTAGCAGGGGGCTTATCCAATTATGCTTAGCACAGCTACAACTTCAGAAACGGCTCGTAGAAAGGATAGCCAGCTCGATGAAGAGGGGTCCGTGTGAAAGGAGGAACAAGACAACCTCCTTAGGTAATCTCCAATTACCGCTCCGGCGCCTGTGACCACCAATGGAGAGAGACACGGACTCACGAATCAGTTTACACTGCTGGTTGCAATGACTTTATTCCATTACAAGAAAGTGCGAGATGTCGGGCAAGCGTGTAGCCTTGCTCACATAACATCGCTGCTCAAACAGTTCAACTTAAATACATTAATTAACTGTGCTCAGGTGAGTATTGAAACTACACACATTATATATATATATATGTATATATATATATATATATATATATATATATATATATATATATATATATATATATATATATATATATATATATCACGCTATACCATAGGTTTCAAAAGTCTTTAATTTAAGCCCCTACCCCCACAACAGACGCGTTTCGCCAAGAGGCTTCGTCAGTGTTCACCCGTGTTGTAATTTACAACGCCATTTAAAGCCAACTCATCATGGAAATCAACGACGGTTTACATTTTCGACATGAAATTCATGGCAGCCATTTTTCAATGTGCAAATCTCACAGAAATATTTACATGTCAATCAATCAATCATAGACATTTATAGAGCGCTCTACTTACCCGGAGGGTCTCAAGGCGCTAGGGGGGGGGGGGGGTGCTGCTATTGCCCGAACAGCCAGGTCTTGAGCTTCTTCCTGAAGGCGAGGTGGTCTTGGGTCAGGCGCAGGTCGGTCAGGAGGGAGTTCCAGGTCTTGGCGACCAGGTAGGAGAGGGACCTTCCTCCTGTTGTCGTTCTTCGGATGCGGGGGACGGCGGCGAGGGCGTGACTGGCTGATCGGTCATGGCGTCATGGCGTTGTAGTATCATAAAGTGCTCAGTGCCATTTAAAAACATTCAGGTAAGCAATGAATCTTTTTTATCTAAAGTGCGTGCATGCTGACATTTAATCAAAACACAGTTATACTCTGCCTGTTGCGATGTAGGTGTTATAATTCATTTCGGACCATTGCCCTTGAGTTAATATCGCATACAGGACTTTTTATTCGCTCAGACCTGCGCCCTGAATGGGCATATACAAGAATTTTAAATCTGAACGGTCTATTCAGCCCTGAATGGGCAAGGTCAGGTAGGGTAATCAAAACAATATTGAGAGTGCGGCATAGGTAAGGACCTGTACGTGGAATAGGGTACTGTTTGATGTTATTTTGTGCCCAGTTGTTATTACAGATGTACCCACATTTCCTCAATATTATTGAGTCCCCAGGGAACCATAGTTTTTAACCCAATGATATATTTAGACTCAAGAGTACGGAGTGTTTTTTCTCTGTCACCACCCCTTTCGTTGCGTTCCACCTGGTCGATACAGTAAAAGCTAAGCAGGTCCCTGTCGCTTTTGTGGAATTCTGCGAAGTGTCGTGCCACAGGGCACGACTTGTCTCTATTCGCAATTGCCCGCAGATGTTCGAGAATTCGCATTTTAGTAGGCTTGATAGTACTGCCTATATAGCATTTCCCACACGGACATAGGAGGCAGTAGATGGTGTACTCAGAGTTGCAGTTGAGTAATTTTTTGATTTTTCTCTCGGGTTCATTTTCATCAGTTTTACCTGGGTATGTTTTTGTTATTTTGCTATTCTTACAGGCCTTACAGGCTCGATATGGAAAGAATCCTTTGGATTTGGAGATTTGGACAGACTTCTTTTTATTAGGTACAAAATGACTATGGACAAGATGGTCCGCCAGAGACTGACTACGTTTGTATGTTATAATCGGTCTTACTGGAAGGACTTTTCTCATTACATGGTCAGTGTTGAGGATATGCCAGTTCTTTTGGAATATGTGCATTATCCTTCCTGAATTTGAGTTGAATGTGGTGATCATTCTTGGATTTTCCTCACACTTTGACACCTGTGACAAAAAAAATAAATATATATATATATATATATATAAATATATATATATATAAAATATATATATATATATATATATATATATATATATATATATATATATATATATATATATATATATATATATATATATATATATATATATATATATATATATATATATATCCTACTGGCGGTCGCCGGTAGGTAGTCATAGTTAGGACCTAGTTTCCATAGGAAATCTGCAACATTCTATTGGGAATAACTTTGGCGCCGGGTGATGAATCTTCGCAAATTTCTCAAAGAAGATGGCCTGCTCCGCTCCGCTCCTTCCCTGAAAGTCTTGGGGGGATTTGTCAAGTGGGGGATGAGAAAAAAGGGGGGTCCCAAAATGTGTTTTCCCCATGTTATTTTCCATAGGACGATTAGACACGGCTACAGCCCGAACGGCTGATCCGAATTACAAGAAATTTGGCAAAATGGTAGAATCTGATTCGCAGATTGCCCTTTTGTTTAAATGGTGTAAATCTCTCCAGTAGTTGTTGAGAAAATCAAATGTGAAAAAATGTATATTTCTGGGCAGGGCCTAACCACACATCTCATCGTGAGGTCTGATTGGCTGTCAGCACTTCATCCAAGAAGTGTTGGCAGCCATCTTGGGACCAATATACATGATAGCACCTCATTAAAAAGCATTGCAGTCAATAGAAGGTTTTAGGACTTTCGTTACATTATAAATCATTTGTTGACGGTACCATACTCATTTTAGGAATTGTGTGTGTGTTCTAAGGGGATTTTACTATGTGAAAAAGCCTTCTGCTGGGATATCATGAATCAAGTTTGAAAGAAAACAATTATCTCATGCTTTTCCCACAGTGGTTTGGAAGGGGATCTATAAGCTAAACTGAAAGCATATTTTCTATAAATTCACATTATCTTTCTCAGTCATGTGAGAATGAATTCTGACATTCTCAGTAAAACATGGACATCCAATAAGGACAGAGACTGCCAGTTGATTCTTTTGTGTTCTACTGCAGTTTCCCAGAGTGTTCTAAAGAACAACTAGAGCGCTAACAGTCCTACTTATTACAAAGATATGGCACACCTGAAGCCATCTTGATTGGAATAAAGTGGTAACTCTTAAAACATTTAATTTAAAAAGGAACAAAATGAGGGGGTATATTTTGCCATGGAAAGTATGATTAGTGCTGCAGAAAGAAAAATTAGTGCACATTTTGAGTGACTTCTCAAATTCTCTTCTATTTCATTAAAACATTCTGACATGCAGTCTCCCAAGATGGCCACCAGAGACAAAAGAGCCCAAATGTCGCCCAAATGTCACCCAGATGTAGCCCAAGTATAGCCCAATGACAGAATGTCCCAGAGTTTTCTAAAGAACAACTAGAGCGCTAACAGTCTTACTTATGACAAAAGTATGGCACACCAGAAGCCATCTTGATTGGAATGAAGTGGTAAGTCTGAAAACATTTAATTTAAAAAGGAACAAAAATACAGGCTTTATTTTGCCATAGAAAGTATGATTGGTGCTTCAGAAAGAAAAATTAGGGCATATTTTGAGTGACTTCTCAAATCCTCTTCTATTTCATTAAAAAATCCTGACATGCAGACTTAAACATGCACTTTCAATACCAGCAGCAGACTTCCCTGGTGAGCAGTAGCTTTACTACAGTGATCTAATAAGCAACTAGCGTGCTAACATTCTGAATTTATGGCAAATGTGTGTCACATCTGAATGCCTTCTTGATGGAATCAAAGTAGAAAACTGAAAGTATTTCCTACTGAGGAGACTGTAGTAAATGAGGAAATTAGGAAACTTCATAACAAATAAGTCTCCCAAGATGGCCAAAAGAGACAAAAGAGCCCAAATGTTGCACAAATATCCCCCAGATGTAGCCCAAGTATAGCCCAATGACAGAATGTCCCAGAGTGTTCTAAAGAACAACTAGAGCGCTAACAGTCATCTTGATTGGAATAAAGTGGTAACACTTAAAACATTTAGTTTGCAAAGGAACAAAATGAGGGGGTTCATATTGCCATAGAAATTATGATTAGTGCTGAAGAAAGAAAAATTAGGGCACATTTTGACATCTCAAATCCTCTTCTGTTTCATTAAAAAAATTCTGACATGCAGACTGAAACATGCACTTTGAATACCAGCATCAGACTTCCCTGGTGAGCAGTAGCTTTACTACAGTGATCTAATGAGCAACTAGAGTGCTAACATTCAGAATTCATGGCAAATGTGTGACACATCTGAATGCCTTATTGATGGAACCAAAGTAAACAAGCATTGAAAATGCAATAGATCTCGTCCTCGTTTAAGTTAAAGCCATTCTGTTTGTAATGAGATGGCTTTTTAGCTTTGCCTTTATTAGTGTTTTTCCAACTTTCATGTAAATAACATGCTTATGTATGCATATATGTATATGTATGCATGCATTTATATTTGTATTTATATAGATATGCAAATTATATACGTTTATATATGTATGTATATATGTATATACACATATATATATATATAAATGCATATACATATACATGCATATATATGTTTATATGTGTGCGTGTAGAGAGAGGTAGAGAGGTAGAGGTGTAGAGGTAGAGGTGTAGAGGTAGAGAGGTAGAGGTAGAGAGGTAGAGGTAGAGACTAGTAGAGAGAGAAGTAGAGAGAGGTAGAGAGTAGAGAGTGAGTAATAGAGAGTAGAGAGTGAGTAGTAGAGAGTAGTAGAGAGCAGTAAAGAGAGTAGCAGCGAGTGAGTAGTAAAGAGTAGTAGAGTGAATAGTAGAGTGAGTAGTAGAGAGTGATTAGTAGAGAGTAGTAGATCGTGAGTAGTATAGAGTAGTACAGAGTGAGTAGTAGAGAGTAGTAGAGAGTGAGTAGTAGAGAGTAGTAGAGAGTGAGGAGTGAGTAGTAGAGAGTGAGTAGCAGAGAGAGAGAATAGTAGAGAGTAGTAGAGAGTGAGTAGTAGAGTGAGTAGTAGAGAGAGTAGTAGAGAGTGAGTAGTAGAGAATAGTAGAGAGTGAGTAGTAGAGAGTGAGTAGTAGAGTGAGTAGTAGAGTGAGTAGTAGAGAGTAGTAGAGAGAGAGAGTAGTAGAGAGTGAGTAGTAGAGCGTGAGAAGTAGAGAGTGAGTAGTAGAGAGTAGTAGGGAGTGAGTAGTAAAGAGTGAGTAGTAGAGAGAGCGTAGTAGAGAGTGAGTAGTAGAGATTAGAGAGTAGTAGAGAGTGAGTAGTAGAGAGCAGTAGATAGTGAGTAGTAGGGAGTGAGTAGTAGAGAGCGAGTAGTAGAGAGTAGTAGAGTAGTAGAGAATGAGTAGTAGAGAGTGAGTATCAGAGAGTAGTGGAGTAGTAGAGAGTGAGTAGTAGAGAGTAGTGGAGAATATTCCAAAGTTTGGCACAGCACTACTTGCACAACAAGTCCAATACAATCATATCACTTAGAGTACTTATTGAAGCGCTGAATCTTGGTGTATATTCAAATGCTTTTATTTTCCTTAAGTTTATGTACCACAGCCAGCCGACACGTTTCGCTCTGTACAACAGAACTTCTTCAGGGCGTTCTTATTTCCTTCAAGTTATGTCGGTATCCTGTTGTCATATAACTAGATATTTCTTCCAAATGTTAGACGAGTCGTAAGTACATTCTTATTCAAAGTGACTAGGTATCAAATTTACCCGCACAATTTGGGCAGACTTGAGTAATTTATAGCATCCTCAAAGTCAGTCTTTCAAAAATTGCAAAGTATAGGACATGATAATCCAAATCCAAATGTTTCTCAAGAAAAGTCATTTTCAATCGTTCGGAATATCGGCGCTTGGGCAGATATGACCCATGGACACGGTTTCTGGCTTTTCTTGAGAAACATTTGCATTTGGATTATCATGTCCTATACTTGGGAATTTTTGAAACACTGACTTTGAGAATGTTATAAATTACTGAAGTCCATGGATGCTGCTGGGAACGCCCCCAGCAACACCCATTGCACACCCCTTTAACGCAGGACACTGCGTTAAAGGGACTGATATTTATCAGGCAGGATTACGCCACAAAAAGTGGCTTAGTCCTGCCTGATAAATATCACCTAGTCTTCTGCGCCACCGGAAAGTCACAAAAAGTGACGTTTCGGAGGAGCAAGGGGCTCGTAAATAAGGCCCCATAGGTTTCACACTCGTTATAGTTAGCAATTAGCATTTAAAAAACCTTGGAAATTCACTGATAAAACCATAGGTTTCACACACGTTATAGTTAGGAATTAGCATTTAAAAAACCTTAGAAATTCACTGAAAAAACCATAGGTTTTACACCAGTTATAGTTAGCTGGACATTTTACTCATACAAAACCATTGAAATTCCCCCGTTGTAGTTAGTTGTACTCACTATAACTCACGCGCCCGCAATCCACTGCTGATGATGTCACATATTACATCATTCATGACATGGTCAGTGACATCCCTGATGACATCACTGATGACATCTCAAGTGACATCACTGATGACATCATCCATGTGAGTGGATTACGGGCGCGCGAGTTATAGTGAGTACAACTAACTATAACGGGGGAATTTCAATGGTTTTGTAGGAGTAAAATGTCCAGCTAACTATAACTGGTGTAAAACCTATGTCTTTTTTCAGTGAATATATATATATATATATATATTCACTGAAAAAACCATAGGTTATAGACCATATGTAGTTAGGGATTAGCATTTACAAAACCTTATTTTATTTGCACAAAACCATTGAAATTCCCATATATAGTTAGTTGCACTAACTATATATCGCGCACCCGCAATCCACTGCTGATGATGTCACATATTACATCATTCATGACATGGTCAGTGACATCACTGATGACATCACTGATGACAACATCCAGTGACTGTATGTTTCTGTAAAGTTAAAATATGTCTTACATATTGAAGAATGAGTGGATGTATAAGTGTCTGGATGAAGGATTTAGTAGGTGCATGACTGACTGTATGAGTGAGTGATTAAATGTGTCTCACTGAGTGCATGGGTTAGTGACTAGACTGTCTTAATTTGTGCATCATTATGTCTGTTGTTCTGTAAACTGCTGCATGTGTTAATCAGTAGCTATATGAGTAACTATATGGGTTATTGATTGGTTGCCCAAGTATTTGTATGGGAGACTGAGTATGTGTGTGAGTGGCTGGGAGGTGTATGACTCTGTGCATAGATGTGTGAGCAGTTGATTCACTAGATGTATGGGTTCAAAAGTGCATGTGGAAACAGCTGCATGGGCAGTTGACTGTGTGCATGAGTGTATTGGTGAGTGAAAGGATATCTCAGTACTACATGTCAAAGTAAGTACATATGTAAAACACAGTACATGTGAGAGTTGACATATATAAATAACTGTGCATAAGAGCCAGTGAATGTGTGAGTGGCTGTATGGATCATTGCGAACTTGTATCAGGGATTGTATAAGAGAGTAAATATGTGTTAGAATATGTTTGAATTAGTAAGGTGTGTATAACTGTATAGTTGAGGAAATGGAGGAGTGATTGATTCTTTGCATGACTGACTAGGTGTGTGAGTAACTCCATGGATGAGTGACAGTCTGTGAGTGTCTGTTTACACTGATTGTATCTAAGGTTATATTAGAGTCTGAAGAGGTTCATCGTATTATCACATGAATGATATTATCAGTGATGTGATCAGTAATGTCAAATGAGATGTCATCAGTGATGTCATCAGTGATGTCACTGACCATGTCATGAATGATGTAATATGTGACATCATCAGCAGTGGATTGCGGGTGCGCGATATATAGTTAGTGCAACTAACTATATATGCGAATTTCAATGGTTTTGTGTGAGTAAAATAAGGTTTTGTAAATGCTAATCCCTAACTATATATGCTCTATAACCTATGGTTTTTTCAGTGAATTTTCAAGGTTTTGTAAATGCTAATTCCTAACTATATATGGTCTATAACCTATGGTTTTTTCAGTGAATTTCAATGGTTTTTTAATAGCAAATATCAAAAGCTGTAAAATGTCAAGTACGTGGTAGGTAAAAACATTTTCGTATTTATGCACGCTGATGTGCTTTGAACGCCGCCCCCCCCCTCTTTTCTTTTAGGAGTATTCTCTCTTTGCAGATAGTGAAGGGTAGGTAACACAGGCCTTTGCCCCCGTTGTAATCTGTCGTGCCTGCTTCCCTCTCCATTTGATTGATTGTTATCCTAGCATTTATTGTTTTGGAATTGGTTCTCTTTGGTTCATTCTCTATTTACAAACAAGCACAGAGTCGCAATACTCTGTTTAGTCTTTGCCGATAGTGAAAAATCGTTAAAAAAACAAAAAGGAATCAAGCAAAATCAGTAGGCCACTAATGGGATCTCTTTTTGACCTCGCTAAAATAGAAACATTATGAACAACCCCTCATGACAAATACGAAACTAGTGAGAGGAACTGAGCTCGACACCATGATGGCTGCAAGACAGCTCGGCTCTGCCGCCCACCCCACCCAAAAAAACGACAAACACTATGCAAATATTATAAATATATACAACACACCAGCAAAGTAACAGGGTAAAACGTTTTATTAAATAACTATTTACATGGCAGCCTGCTGCAACATCGATCCTTTGTATTTTGGGCTAAAAAAAAACAATCAATAGTAAGATTTTTATAGGTGAGTGTAGGTTCATGGTTTTCCATCCACAAACTAAAAGCCTGGAGTGGGAGTGAAAGAACTATAACTAGGTAAGAAGGAAGGCAGAGGTTGTGGGAAGGACTCTGGATATGGTATGTTGCTTGGTCCCTGAGATGCTTCGATGTCACTGCCTTGCACAAATGGCATAAGTCCTGGATGTTGGGTGCCATAGTTGAGGGTTCGGAGCAGCGCTTGTAACACTGTCTGAAGCTTATTTGCACCTGCTGCAGCTTCACTATTCTCAAAGTAAGAAGGGGGCAGTTTGTGGACCTGACTGCAATGGAAAACAATGTGATGCGGTGCCTCCCTGAACCGCTTGACGGAGGCCCCCGAGATAATTGCGCCTGCTCCACAACTTGTCCCACAATCCGTTTGACCTGAAGACACGTCCTGCGGTGCCCTGGTCCGACCATCACATATACCTGCGCCAGCAGACGGCGTGGGGTGCAGTAGAAGGGAGAGGCGGCGCGAATGAGCCTCCCCCACCTCCCCAGGTGGAGGTTTCTCAGCTACACCCCAGCGCTTCACTCGACCAGCTGACTTGCGCCCGCTCTTGCGACACAGTGCCTCGCTCGGCCAGCTGAATTGCGCCTGCTCTAGCTATTACAACGTGTCACCCGCCATCCAACGGAATTGCACCCAATCTTGCGGTACAGCGACAGGCGGCTGCTACGGAGCTCACAAAATGGCGGTCGACTCCACAGACTTGGGCCTGGCCTGCAAAGATGGATCTGGGGAACCGTGGAACTCGGACGCTTGACTGCTAGGGCATGGGCCCCATTCCCAAAAGAGTCCCCTCAGCCTTGATGATTCTACAACAGTCACCGGGACCCCCGACTCCCGTAAACTTCCGGTGGGGAGCGACTGCCATGATTGCTCGCGGAATGGCCACAACGTAGCCACGAGATGGTGGTGCTCTCATGCTGACGCCAGATTCAGTCTGAAACATCCAGAAACACTGTAGACTACCAATTCGATCAGTTCCGGTGGAGCCCCAACGTGACCCGGTAGAGAAGAACTTGCCCTCCCCTCTTTGATTGATGGTTCTTGTTGCCTGTCCCTTCTCTTGTCATTTAACAGAACTTTTTGGACTGCTGAAAGGGGTTGTGTTCCGACCGCTGGTTGGTGGAGACATTTTGACTATATTCTGGACCTCCTTTGTCGCGTAATGCGTCATATGACGCACCTGGTTAGCGCACCCGGAAGTGCTCCGGTGCGCGAGGCGCAGCTTCCCGGAAACGATCCAGAGCGCGGCGCGCAGCGCGTAACGTAAGCACAACAGGTAATGTGACTTGTTAATAAAACTTTTCATTGGTTCATTTTACTTTTGTTATTCTAATGATGAAAGGCTTGGTCATATGACCTAAAAATATCACTTTTTATTGCTTTCGAACATTTTTTTTTCCCAAATGATGAAAGCCCCACCTTTTTTTTTCTCACTCTGACTTGTAAAGCAAAGGACCCAGATGCATTTACAGTTTATCACTAACAATGTTCCTGGCTAATGTATTTTCCCGGGAAATTTACAACTGTCCTGCAAGTAAAATATTCCTATTTCGAGAAAAAGGGCGTTGCTTCGTCCCATGAGGGAGCCGTTGAACAAAAGAGGCTCGGCCTGCTGTCTTAGTCGCTGATAGGCATGAATATCGGATTCTTATCGATCACTTTATGTTGCAGGAGTGGAAAACACAACAGCCCTTGACCATTTATCTTTACTGCGTTCCTGCGTATTATACCTTTTAACCGTCATGTAATCGGGCTGCTTTATTTCACTTGCCTTTTACTGATTCGAAAACAGTGGCTATTATTCAAAACTTTACCAAAAAAGGTACTACTACAATGTTTTGTTTTAAAAACCTTTATTGTGAAAATGTCAGTATACAAATACGGGCCTATAACCACGTGGGCCGGCCACGGAGCAAACTGGAATCGTATATGATGAGGGGACATTTACACTGTAGAAGAACGTAACGGGCGGGCCATTAGGTTGCAAGAACTAAGGTGTCTAACAGTTGCAGAATCGGTGGACGTACATTTTATAATTAAAGTACGACAGGGCCAGTTACAATAAAATTATCTAGATATACATTTGCGGCAAGTACCATGAGTGACGTTAATTCGATCTTTCAATAGTACAGTAATCAATAACACATCAGAACTTAATATCAATAGAGATGTCCAAATGTTCAATCAGTACTCGTTCCCGCCCGCCATGTGCTTCAAAACTGCATACGTATCTCGTGATATCAAGGTTGGGCAACCAGTACACAACAAGGAGTTACGAGTCCCATTTATACCGGCGCCATTTTGGGCAAGGCCGGGCAGGTCCAGGATATAGTCAAAATGTCTCCACCAACAAGCGGTCGGACCAGAACCCCTTTTGGCAGTCCAAAAAGGTTCCGTTAAATGACAACAGAAGAGATAGGCAACAAGAACCAACAGTCAAAAGAGGGGAGGGCAAGATCTGAAGCCATTGTTCTACAAACTCTCAAGCAGACTTGGATGGAAAAATCCTGAAGAATGTACAAACTGAAAACCATTTTTTGTCTGTATAGCATCACCAGCAACGCTTGAGTCAGCTTTGTGTGAAGCCGCCATTTTGATTCAATCAATAGCGTCCCCCTGCACACATTCAGGGACCTGGTCGTGTCTTCAGGTCAAACGGATTGTGGGACAAGATGCAGAAAGGAAAAGGAAAAAAGTTCAGCCGGACCATGGGAGCCGGCCGCCTATGTCATGGGCGATCTTTGGCCACACCAGGGCAATAGTGAAGCTGCAGCAGGTGCAAATAAGCTTCAGACAGTGTTACAAGCACTGCTCAGAACTCTCAACTATGGCACCCAACATCCAGGACTTGCCATCCGGATCTTGGCTCTCAACTATGGCACCCAACATCCAGGACTTGCCATCCGGATCTTGATGCCTTGTGCTGGTTCCGACCTATTCACACATCGGTCCGCTACTGACACCACCTCATAAGCCAACGGGGCACCCCACGCCGACTTTCGGCGCAGCATTGTAGGATGGCCACACCAGTGCGGCAACTTGCTGGACACCACCTCGGTGCCATCCAGATCTCGGCGCGTTGTGCTGCCTTCGGTCTACTGTAGCCGCAAGTGCGGACGCAACTCAGCTGGATAGCGAGTGAAACACCAAGGGGCGCCCCACTACAGCCGAGGAGCCTCCATCTTGGGGGCGACGCACAGCATCACATTGCTTTCTCAAACAGCCCCCACTGACTGACGCGACCTCACAGGCCAACGGGGCGCCCCACGCCGACTTTCGATGGCCACACCAGTGCGGCAACTTGCTGAACACCACCTCGGTGCCATCCGGATCTTGGCGCGTTGTGCTGCCTTCGGCCTATTCGCACATCGGTCCGCTACTGACGCCGCCTCACGTGCCAACGGATTTTCTACGCCTTTTATACCAGTGCGTAACGTAAGCATAACAGGTCATGTGACTTGTTTATAAAACTTTTCATTGGTTCATTTTACTTTTGGTTTCCTAATGATAGAAGGCTTGATCATATGACCTAAAAATAACACTTTTCATTGGATTAAAAAAAAATTTTTTTCCCAAACGATGAAAGCCCCACCTTGTTTCTGGATGTTTCAGACTGAAGCTGGCGTCAGCATGAGAGCACCACCATCTCGTGGCTCCGTCGTGGTCCTTCCGCGAGCAATCATGGCAGCCGCTCCCCACCGGAAGCCTGCAGGAGTCGGGGCCCTCAAGACTTTTGTAAAATCTTCAAGGCTCAGGGGACATCCGAGTTCCAAGGTGTCCCAGGGCCATTTTAGTGGACCAGGCCCAAATCCGAAGAGCCGTCCGCCATTTTAAGAGTCCTGTAGCAGCCGCCTATCGCTGCCCCTCAAGAGTGGGCGCAACTCAACTACATGGTGAGCGAGACGCTGTAGCCGCAAGAGCGGGCGATAACCAGCTGAATGGGGGATGAGGCACAGTGTAGCAAAAGCGGGCAGAATGGCAACTGAAACGGTAAAGGGGCGCCCCAGTACAGCAGACGAGCCTCCACCTGGGGAGGCCCGTTCACGCCGCCTCCCCCCCTCCCCCCGGGTCGCCCCACGCCGTTTTTCTGAGCAGCATTGTAGGATGCCAAAACCAGTGCGGCAACTTACTGGACATCACCTGGTTGCCATCCACATATCAGTGCGTTTTGCTGCCTTGGGACTATTCGCACAACAGACCGCTACTGACGAGGCCTCCCCCCGCACCACCCGGGACGCCCCACGCCGTTTTTCGGAGCTGCATTGTAGAATACCAAAAACCAGTGCGCCACCCAGGTAACATCACCTGGGTGCCGTCCAGAATTCAGCACGTTGTGCTGCCTTGGGACTATTCGCACAAAACACAGCTACTGACCATTGTTGCTTCTTTTTTAAAAAAATGTTTAAATGTATTTACTGTTTTTGTTCCGTTGTATATATTTATAAGTTATTAAAGTGTTATAATCCTGCAACTTTGTTGGAGTGCTATATATTTTTAATGTGACACATAATTGTGAAGACTTTGATGTACAAAAAGGCATCCCTGGAATCTTCCGCTTCAGGCTCGGACCCACACACCCTCACAGTGAGAATCCCCTCCCCAAGCACAATACAGGATGGTTATCAGATAGTAGGAACGCTTGTGGTGTGACGGATCTCATCGGGTGGGGGCCTTGATCTACTGTAACTCCTTTGAAGAGGGGTGATTCTCTACAGCTGGGGCCATAAACTACACCTGCAGGACTAGGTGATAGCCTGGGACCGGCCTGGACAATCGGACACAGAGGAAGAGGAGTGTCACAGGGTGCGGTAGTGAATAGGGTGAAAGGGAGGTGTCGGGTGGGCACAGGGTGTGATTCTCAGAGAAGAACAGCGCAGATTGGAGGAGGTTTCTGGGCCATGCATGAGAGAGAGAGTAGGGGTGACCAGTGCGTGGGGGAGATGCTTGCGAGGGAGGGAAGCCATGCTGAGGATCAGCGGCGTGCAGAGAGTGGGTCTGGTCAAGGCATCTAAAAAGGCTGCCGTGCTCAAGAAAAGTGTGGCATTGCAAAAAAGGCAAGATGGCGCAGACAATGTTTATCAATAAGGATTCATTTATAACAATTATTTTTATCAAAATATTTAATCGCAGTGACAAAATAGCGGTCAACAGTTCCTGATTTCCATCAAATCAAACGTTAACAGACGTCACGCAGCAAAAAAAAAAAACGCTCACGAACAGCGCAGATGGGAGGAGGTTTCTGGCCCATGCATGAGAGAGAGAGCGGGGGTGCACGCAGCAAAAAAAAAAAACGCTCACGAACAGCGCAGATGGGAGGAGGTTTCTGGCCCATGCATGAGAGAGAGAGGGGGGTGACCAGTGCGTGAGGGAGATGCTTGCGAGGGTGGGGAGCCATGCTGAGGATCGGCGGCGTGCAGAGAGTAGGTCTGGTCAAGGCATCTAAAATGGCTGCCGTGCTCAACAAAAGTGTGGCATTGCAAAAAAGGCACGATGGCGCAAACAATGTTTATCAATAAACAATTATTTTTAACAAAATATTAACTCGCAGTGACAAAATGGCGGTCAACAGTTCCTGATTTCCATCGAATCGAACGTTAACAGACGTCACGCAGCAAAAAAAAAAAAAAAAGCTCACGCACAGCCGCTGGAAGACATGTATCAACATATATGAGCCTCCTCAGCCACCCTCAGAAAACATAAGGGGTCAGGATACGTCTCCCGTACCCCCTTATACCTAGTAATTTAATTAAATCGAAACACAAAATGGCGAATTCCCGTTTCGCTACCAGTTTGCGGCCCTGTTCGCGAACCGAGAAGCGCTTCTACCGCGAAAAATCAAATTTTAATTATTTGCCCCACGGGACCCTTTAATAACCCCAGCATCATTCCTAGGGGGTCAAGAGGAATCTACCTTGCCCCCTTTCATTAAATTCCCCCTTCGTTTTTCTCCTCCTCTTGTCTCTCGATCCTACCGAGAGACAAGATGGCGGCCGCACCGGACTATTTAGAATGTTGACAGACACCGGAGAGCCAATCAGCTTCGCTACGCAAAGCTCCGTAACGCGAAAAGTACGCGATCTGGTGCGCTATCTAGGACGCTGTCACAGATATATCTGTTTTTTTAAACGTTAATTTCTCAAAATCCACTGGAGCACATATATTGAGACCCAGCAAAGGCACATCGGGCTAACAGTCCCTACAATGTTGCCAAGTTTCGTGTAAATCCATTCAGCCGTTCGAGCTAAAAGTGAGGCCAAACGCCCTATGGAAAAATGAATGGGAAAAACGCGTTTTGGGACCCCCCTTTTTTCTCGGCCCCCCCTTGACGGAACCCCCCCAAATTTTCAGGGGCTGCTCAGAAACAAAATGTGCCATTTTCCTGAAAATTTCAGCCGATTCCGTCCACAAACGCCAAAGTTATTAGACATAGAATTTTCAAAAGTTCCATAGCGAAAAAATCCTAACTATATATACCTACTGGCGACCGCCAGTAGGTAATATATATATATATATATATATATATATATATATATATATATCAAACAAACTCCTTCATGAGAAAAGAGCAGAGGCCACAACAGGGGAAAACCATGGTAGTCTTTTATTTATCAAAAGTGGCGAATGCATTTTAGCATGTGTTTGCCTTCTTCAGCGCCCAAATGTTCAAATGTTCAGGAGGCTTCCCTTCGCATTGTTGGTGTCCTGCCGCCTATTTGATGGTTCAAACATGCTCCGCCCCCAGGAATTTCAGCTCACCTGTTGCCAGTCCTCGGAGCTCCTATGGACTGCAGGGCCCAGAATGCTCTGTAATGCTTCTAGGTAGGTGATGCATGGAGGTAATTCTGCCAAGTGGTTGCGCAGGGTGCAGGATATTGTGCAAAGATTATACCATTTTCCTGGTTGTGTAAGTATTAAAAGAGGCTCCTCGGGTCCCCAGCCGCTTCAGCCTCTGAGTTCAGTAGTCCATTCAGCGGGGGCAGAATGACAGTGCATGCCGCCCTGTATGAGGTGAAATACCTCACAACCGCCCTTTTCTCTTTCCAAACATCGAGGAGGGCCCAGGCCATCCGGTCCCTCGGAAATCCAAAAACTGCCAAAAACAGAGCCAGTGAAGTCCAGGCCATATATATCGTTATTTGTACTTGCAAGAAAATTAAATACTGAAGGTATTTCTACCATTGTGGTCCATGCTCTTCATTTCATCCTGAGAAACGGAATTATGAATTAGAAGAGAACTACTCGATATATGGTGTCCAAGCAGCCTTTCAAAGGAGGTATGCAATGGAGTCAGCTAGGAAAAGGAAAAACGAAAAGAACTTTCACCTTAATTTAAATACCCCAAGGAACTGTGCAACATGAAGCTACAAGTCCCAGCCAAACCTTCGAACAGAAAATCCGATTGCCATCGACGTCACAGGGCCCATAAGACACTCCGTCTTCCAAAGGAAGTGATTCCACATTACACCATCAGAGGAAATGGATTTAATCAATGCCGGTCCTGCGAGCCAAGATGACAGATTGACCCACGGAGGCAGCCCATGAAAAACCAAGGGCGGAACTCTTTACAAATCAGAAGGCTTGTGGAACTCTGCTGCATGTAATTAATAGGCGCAATCCTTTGAGAAAAGTCCATGTGAACTGAAACGCGTCAGGAATGCCTAACCAAAATTATCAAATAAATAAATTCCTTTACTGCTGAGGTAGCGGCTCGTTTCCCTTTTTCAAGGAGAAAGGTTTGTTTTTCATAAATATGGCGTGGTTCAGCCATGAGGATCGCACCACCAGCAAAGCGCACCACAGCTGCCCGCAAATGAACCATTCAGGATGACTCGTGCAAACGAATAGGGTTCAGCAGGTGACACCGAAGACTGGCTTCGGGATGGTGTCCAAGTAGCCTTTCAAAGGAGGTATGCAATGGAGTCAGCTAGGAAAAGGAAAAACGAAAAGAACTTTCACCTTAATTTAAATACCCCAAGGAACTGTGCAACATGAAACTAAAAGTCCCAGCCAAACCTTCGAACAGAAAATCCGATTGCCATCGACGTCACAGGGCCCATAAGACACTCCGTCTTCCAAAGGAAGTGATTCCACATTACACCATCAGAGGAAATGGATTTAATCAATGCCGGTCCTGCGAGCCAAGATGACAGATTGACCCACAGAGGCAGCCCATGAAAAACAAAGGGCGGAACTCTTTACAAATCAGAAGGCTTGTGGAACTCTGCTGCACGTAATTAATAGGCGCAATCCTTTGAGAAAAGTCCATGTGGACTGAAACGCGTCAGGAATGCCTAACCAAAATTATCAAATAAATAAATTCCTTTACTGCTGAGGTAGCGGCTCGTTTCCCTTTTTCAAGGAGAAAGGTTTGTTTTTCATATATATATATATATATATATATATATATATATATATATATATGTAATTCACCAAAACGCCCCACAAGTACTTTAGAGAGCACACAACGCGTTTCGAGGCCAAACCGCCTCTTAATCATGGGCTGTTTCAAATTCACCATTGTGGACTACCAATACCAGCATGCTCCTCCGAGCAGAACAAGCCACGCCTACTGAGGGCGGCGAAATTCAACGTGAAATGTAATAAAGGTTGTTGAATTCACTGGTGAGCCATCTATTGCCTTGGTGAAACAGCCCATGATTAAGAGGCGGTTTGGCCTCGAAACGTGTCGGGCATGGCAGAATAAAGAATGCAAAGCAGTCAGGTGGGCAGCAGCGATGCCAAGCAGACCGGAGGTCAGGACTCCATCGTGTGCTCTCTGAAGAACTTGTGGGGCGTTTTGGTGACTAATTTTTATATATATATATATATATATATATATATATATATATATATATATATATATATATATATATATATATATATATATATATATATATATATATATATATATATTATATATATATATATATTCACTGAAAAAACCATAGGTTATAGACCATATATAGTTAGGGATTAGCATTTAAAAAACCTTATTTTATTTGCACAAAACCATTGAAATTCCATATATAGTTAGTTGCACTAACTATATATCGCGGACCCGCAATCCACTGCTAATGATGTCACATATTACATCATTCATGACATGGTCAGTGACATCACTGATGACATCACTGATGACATCTCAAATGACATCACTGATGACATCACTGATGACATCTCAAATGACATCACTGATGACATCACTGACATCTCATTTGACATTACTGATTACATCACTGATGATATCATTTATGTGATAATACATCTTCAGACTCTAATATAACCTTTGATACACTCAGTGTAAACAGGCACTCACAGACTGTCACACATCCATGGAGTTACTCACACACCTATTCAGTCATGCAAAGAATCAATCACATCTCCATTTCCTTAACTATACAGTTATACACACCTTACTTATTCAAACATATACTAACACATATTTACTCTCTTATACAATCCTTGATACAAGTTCACAATGATTCATACAGCCACTCTCACATTCACTGACTCTTATGTTCAGTTATTTATATATGTCAACTCTCACATGGAGTGTGCTTTACATATGTACTTACTTTGACATGTAGAACTGAGATATCCATTCACTCACCAATATACTCATGCACACAGTCAACTGTCCATACAGCTGTTTCTACATGCACTTTTGAACCCATACACCTAGGGAATCAACCGCTCACACATCTATGCACAGAGTTATACACCTCCCAGCCACCCACACACACACTCAGTCTCCCATACAAATACTTGGGCAACCATTCAATAACCCATATAGTTACTGATATAGCTACTGATTTAAACATGCAGCAGTTTACAGAAGAACATAAATATTGATTGCCAAATTAAGACACTTTAATCACTAACCCATGCACTCAGTGAGACACATTTAATCATTCTCTCATACAGTCAGTCATGCACCTACTAAATCCTTCATCCAGACACTTATACATCCACTCATTCTTCAATATGTAAGACATATTTTAACTTTACAGAAACATACAGTCACTGGGTGTTGTCATCAGTGATGTCATCAGTGATGTCATTTGAGATGTCATCAGTGATGTCATCAGTGATGTCACTGACCATGTCATGAATGATGTAATATGTGACATCATTAGCAGTGGATTGCGGGTCCGCGATATATAGTTAGTGCAACTAACTATATATGGAATTTCAATGGTTTTGTGCAAATAAAATAAGGTTTTTTAAATGCTAATCCCTAACTATATATGGTCTATAACCTATGGTTTTTTCAGTGAATTTTCAAGGTTTTGTAAATGCAAATTCCTAACTATATATGGTCTATAACCTATGGTTTTTTCTGTGAATTTCATTGGTTTTTTAAAAGCTAATATCTATAGCTGTAAAATATATTCTTTATTAAGTGACGTATCACGTAGCCCGTGAGACGCCTCATGATGCATCGCATAACCGTGACGTATCGTCTCTGCAGCGCAAACCAAACCCAAAACGTAAGCGCGCCAGAACACGCTTAAAGATATATATATATTTTTTAACCTTAATTAGACAAAATCCACACGTGCACATATCACAAACGTTCAAAAAACACAATATGTCGGACTCCCGTTACGCTGCCGGTTAGCTGCCCGGTTAACGTACCAGGAAGCACCTTTACCGCGAAAATCGCAAATTTTTTTTTTTCACCCCCCAGGGAACTTTAATAGCCCCCTCATCAATCCTAGGGGTTCAGGAGGGGTCTGCCTTACCCCTTTCATTCATTTACACCTTTTTTTTTTCCACCTCTTGTCTCTCGATCCCACAGAGAGACAAGATGGCGGCCGCTCCAGACTGTTTACAATGATAACAGCCAATCAGCTTCTCCTCAGACTCCCGTTACACTGCCGATTAGCTTCCCGGTAGCTGCCCGGTTAGCTGCCCAGTTCGCGTACCAAGACGCGTCTCTACGGCGAAAAAATCGGATTTTTTTGTTTGTTTTTTTTTGGCCCCACGTGGTTTTATAATATCCCCCTCATAAATCCTAGGGGGTCAGAAGGGGTCTACCTTGCCCTCTTTCCTTCATTTCCCCCTTTGTTTTGGCCTCCTCTTGTCTCTCGATCCTACCGAGAGACAAGATGGCGGCCGCTCCGGACTGTTTACAATATTGACAGCCAATCAGCTACTCCTCAGACTCCCGTTACACTGCCGGTTAGCTTCCCGGTTAGCTGCCCGGTTAGCTGCCCCGTTCGCGTACCAAGACGCGTCTCTACGGCGAAAAAATCGGATTTTTTTTTTTGGGTTACACTGCCGGTTAGCTTCCCGGTTAGCTGCCCGGTTAGCTGCCCGGTTCGCGAACCAAGACGCGTCTCTACGGCGAAAAAATCGGATTTTTTTTTTTTTTGGGTTACACTGACGGTTAGCTTCCCGGTTAGCTGCCCGGTTAGCTGCCCGGTTCGCGAACCAAGACGCGTCTCTACGGCGAAAAAATCGGATTTTTTTTTTTTTTTTTTTGGGCCCGGCGTGGCTCTATAATATCCCCCTCATCAATCCCAGGGGGTCAGGAGGGGTCTACCTTGCCCCCTTTCCTTCATTTCCCCCTTTGTTTTGGCCTCCTCTTGTCTCTCGATCCTACCGAGAGACAAGATGGCGGCCGCACCGGACTGTTTAGAATGTTGACAGACACCGGAGAGCCAATCAGCTTCGCTTTGCAAAGTTCCGATACGCGAAAAGTTCGCGAACCGGAGCGCTGCCCGGAGCGCTGTTACAGATATATATCTTGATTTAAACGTTAATTTCTCAAAATCCACTGAAGCACATATATTGAGACCTAGCAAAGGCACATCGGGCTAACAGTCCCTACAATTTTGCCAAGTTTCGTGGAAATCCATTCAGCCGTTCGGGCTAAAAGTGAGTCCAACCGCCCTATGGAAATTAACATGGGAAAAACGCGTTTTGGGACCCCCCTTTTTTCTCGGACCCCCCTTGACGAACCCCCCCCAGATTTTCAGGAGCTGCTCAGAAACAAAATGTGCCATTTTCCTGAAAATTTCAGCCGATTCCGTCCACAAACGCCAAAGTTATTAGACATAGAATTTTCAAAAGTCCCATAGGAAAAAAATCCTAACTATATATACCTACTGGCTATCGCCAGTAGGTAATATATATATATATATATATATATATATATATATATATATATATATATATATCCGTAACTCCAATCCACCTCCTGCCGCTCCGCTTTACACCGGGTGCCTGCTTAACGCGCGGTGGGGCGCGTAATATATTTCCAACACACAGTTTCCATCTGTGAACTGCTCCACAAATAAGGACACTCCAGCCCAGTTTCTCGGTCTCCGCTTTTTAGTTTATTTCCTGCGCGCACACACAGTCAAGAAGCAAACGCGTTTCGGCGTTGCTGCCTTCGTCAGTGCTCGCTAACAGAGCCATTTTTTGCGTTTAAATAAAGTTAACATTCAAAACATCACATGTTAAAATGATAAACATAAAAGAGGCACACAAATTCATTCGCGTGTGGCAGCCATCTTTGAATGGTTAAATCACCATTTACAATCTAGTGTTCTGCTAAGGATTTAACCTCATTATCTAGAATTGCATTATTGTATACAGCGCGTATTCTTTAATTTCTATCGGTTGCAGCTTTTATTCAACCATTCATTAGTATTAATTGTTGTCCATATCTGCTGTATGTTTGCCTATATTACCTTGCCTAGTAATGGGATATTATCTCATCTATCCAGCCCTGAATGGGCTTACTCACGCATTCTTAATTCAGAATGCGTCAGAAAACAATTCAAACAATGTGCCTCAGGGTATCTTAATTCTTATTCTGCCCTGGATGGGCTAATCATTATCTCCATTATCCTAGAGGGATACCTTTTCATGGGATGGTGGGGGCAGCATGCAGTGTCATAATTACCAAAAATCATAAGTGAGTGATCAGTACCGGGGGTTCTTAACAATTCATGGCATAGTTGTACCTATTTCTATAGGTGTGCCCACATCTCCTCTTCGTTGTTCAGGCCTATCGGGTTCTTGATCTGCAACATAATAATGTAGCGAGACTCCAACGTTCTTAACTTCCTAACCCAGTCTCCTCCTCTTTCTGTCCTCACCAACTGATCTAGTATGAAAAAGGATAGCAAGTTGTTATTGCTTTGTTTAACTGTTAAACTGTAATTCAGAGTTTACGGTTTATTGTCTGATATGCCCATGTGGAAAGAAATATGTGGGTAGTACCATAAAACAGACTAAGTTGAGGATACTCGAGCACATGAGGGCCATCAACTTGAAAGATCAGGCGTACCCAGTGGCTCGCCACTATGAAAAAGAACACCAAAGCAATAACAACTTGCTATCCTTTTTCATACTAGATCAGTTGGTGAGGACAGAAAGAGGAGGAGACTGGGTTAGGAAGGGGGATGATCCTAATATGAGGACTTCCATTTTGTCCGAGTTCAGTTTAAGGCGACTGTTCCTCATCCATTCGGCCACTTCTTTCATCCCTTCGTGGAGATTGGTTTTGGCGGTGTTTGAGTCTTTGGTGAGGGAGAGGATCATCTGGGTGTCGTCTGAGTAGGATATGATGTTGAGGTTGTGTTTGCGAACGATGGATGCGAGGGGGCTCATGTAAACGTTGAAGAGTGTGGGACTGAGTGAAGAACCTTGTGGTACGCCGCAGATGACTTCGGTGGCCTCTGATCTGAAAGGAGGGAGGCGGACTCTCTGGGTTCTTCCGGCGAGGAACAAGATGATCCAGTCCAGTGCTTTTCCTTGAATTCCGGTGCTTCTGAGTCGGTGTATAAGGGTGCTGTGACAGACTGTGTCGAAAGCTGCGGAGAGGTCAAGTAGGATGAGGGCAACTGTTTCTCCATTGTCTAATAGTTTACGGATGTCGTCTGTTGCTGCGATGAGGGCAGTCTCGGTGCTGTGTTTGGCTCGGAATCCGGATTGTGATATGTCAAGGGATTTGTTGGCTTCGAGAAAGGCAGCGAGTTGACTGTTGACAGCTTTCTCGATGACTTTGGCAGGGAATGGGAGGAGCGAGATAGGTTGGTAGTTTTTAAGTTCAGTGGGGTCTGCTGTTGGTTTCTTCAAGAGGGTGCTGAGTTTGGCGTGTTTCCAGCTTTCCGGGAAGGTAGCGGAGTTGAAGGAACTATTGATGATGTCGCGAAGGTGGGGAGCGATGATGGAGTCTGCTTTGTTGAAGATGTGTTGGGGACATGGGTCGGTTGGCGTTCCTGAGTGGATGGAGTTCATCAGGCGGATGGTGTCTTCAGTAGTGACTGGGTTCCAGGTGAAGAGGTTGTTACGAGGGGGATTAGGTTCAGAGGTGCGTGGGAAGGATTGGTCAACCGACTGTTTTATGAGGCTGTTGTGTATGTCGGCGATTTTGTTGTGGAAGAATGAGGCTAGGGAGTCGCAGAGGTCCTGGAAGGAAATGATGTCATTGGTGCCGGCTGAGGGGTTAGTGAATTATTTTACTATGTTGAACAGCTCCTTACTGCTGTGGGCGTTGTTGTTGAGTCGATCTTTGAATGCTGTTTTCTTAGTGGAGCGTATTAGTTGATTGTGTTTACGGGTGGCGTTCTTGAAAGTGGCTAGGTTTTCGGTAGTTGGATTTCTTTTCCAGGCTTTCTCGAGGGTGCGGCATGTTTTCTTGGATTTTTTAAGTTCATCGTTGAACCAGGGGGCTTTCTTGAGGTTTAACTTGGTAGGGTTATTTTTCAGTGGTGCTAATTCGTCACACACGTACGTCCACACCTGGACTGCGCCCAACACCAGAATCCCTGGTCCTCGCGCCCCCTGCGCCCACCAGGACGATCTCAATCCAGGGTGGACCCACACCTGCTTTAGGTAGGACTGGGTGGTAAATTCCGTTCCGCTCACAGAATTTGCGGAATTTGGGTAATTTTGCCTTTCGCGGAGAATGCAAAATTGCCCAAAATTCTGCCTTCCGCGACTTCGCTAAATTTTTTGCTTGTTTGCATTCTCAAACTGCGTGTTCATGAGTTATTTCCCCTCGAGCCCAAAAACAGCAATTGCGAACAGTAAAAAAGCATTGCGAACAAGTAATTCTGCGGGATCGCTGAATTTCTGCGTGTTCGCGGATATTTTTTACATTGTTGCAGAGATTTGCGTAACGCGATTACGCAGATTACGCCCACCCGCCCGAAACACAATCATGGTTCCTTTACCTGCCGAACTGCAGCTACACCAGCCTCAGAGCTGCCGAAGCGCCCACCAAGAAGAACACCAACCACCTCAGATGCATCCAACTGAACACCCACTCCGCAGGCAAACACGCTATCGAGCACTGGGACTTGTTTGACATATCATCCCCGGACGTCGCCTTCCTGACAGAGACCTGGATGAATGACTCCTCTACACCCAACCTCGCCATAACCATCCCAGACGACTATAGGATCACCTGTAGAGACCGCACCAACGGAGTAGGAGGAGCAATCGCCATCGTCCACAAGAACACCATCAGGGTCTCGATCTGCACTGACGACACTCTCAGCACCGCCGAACAAATGCACTTCCAGATTCACACTGACCCCAACACCAGCCTAAGAGGCACCCTCATCTACATACCCCCCAGACCCTGACCCCAGTTCAGCGACTCCATCGCGACTTCATCAGCTCGCATGCCCTAACCTCCACCAACTACATCCTCCTCGGAGGCCTGAACTTTCACCTGGAGAAATACAACAATTCACCCACCCTGATTGACAATCTCGACAACCTCTGACTGAGACAGCTCGTCACAAAGCCGACCCATTCCGGCGGCCCCACGCTTGACCACGTCTTCTCCTCAAGCTCCCACGTCTCCTTCAGCCACACCACTGAACTCCCCTGAACTCACCACCGCTGCATCCATTTCACCTTCCAGAAACCCAACATACACCACCGCACACAACAGATCCTACGCCCTGCTGGAGCAAAGTCACTTAGGACCAACTAAAGGCAAACCTCGCTCTCAGCTCTCTCCAACACGACGACGCTGCCCGCAACCTCAGACGATGGATTGACGACTGCCTCAACACCCGCGCCCCACTGAAAAAAAACACCTACAGAGACACCAGCAAGAGAGCCAGCTGCATACGGAACTACTAGCATCCCAGCGTACCTTCGGAAACTAGAGATGAAACGGCACAGTGAAAAGACAGCGGACAGCCACGCAGCCCACAAAGATGCCATCCGCAACCACCATCACCTCGTCAGGGCTGCCAAGAGGATCTCCTTCAAAGACCGCCTCGACAAAAATGCACAGAACAGCAAGGAGCTTTTCAACATCGTGAAGGAACTCTCCAACCCCAGCACCCACAGCATCCCGCCATTGCAAACCCTGTGCGATTTCCTCGCCACCTCCTTCCATCGTAAGATCACCGGTATTCACGACAGCTTCAACAACCAGACAGCCCCAACAGACACCAAGACACCAAACTCGCCACACACCATCAACCACCACCCCTTGCCAGCCTGGGCCAATGTGAACATCGATGACACCGTCAAGACCATGAGCACAATCCACTCCGGCTCCCCATCAGACCCTCTCCGGCACCACATCTTCAACAAAGCCAGCAGTTCCATCGCACCCCACCTGCTCAACGTCATCAACTTCTCGTTCGAGACCGCAACCTTCCCAGAGAGCTGGAAACATGCCAAGATCAAAGCCCTTCTCAAAAAACCCAAGGCAGACCCGAGAGACCTCAAGAACTTCCGGCCCATCTCCCTGCTTCCTTCCCCAGCCAAGGTCATTGAGAAAATCATCAACAGACAGCTAACCAGATACCTCGAAGAAAACAGCATCCTGAACTCATCCCAGTCAGGATTCCACAGCAACCACAGCATGAAGACTGCGCTCATCGCCGCCACCGACGACATCAGGACCCTGCTGGACAATGGTGCGACCGCAGCCCTCTTCATGCTGGACCTCAACACCGCCTTCAACACTGTCTGCCACCGCACTCTACACGTACGCCTCCACGACGCAGGGATCCGAGACAAAGCCCTGGAATGGACCACCTCCTTCTTCTCCAGCAGAACTCAGAGAGTCTGCCTTCCCCCGTTTTGATCCGAAGCCTCTGAGTTCATCTACACTTAACCTAGGGATCATCCCTCAGCTCGACACTGTTCAACATCTACATGGCCCGCTCGCGCACATCGCCTAAAAGCATGACCTCAACATAATCTCCTACGTCAATGACACTCAACTGATACTCTCCCTCACCAAGGACACCCTCACCGCCAAATCCAACCTCCACAAAGGAATGAAGGCTGTCGCCGATTGGATGAAGAGCAGCCGACTAAAGCTGAACATGGACAAGACGGAGGTCCTCATCCTCGGCTCCAACTCTTCAGTCTGGGATGACTCTTGACGGCCTTTGACACAGGGGGCAGCCCCGACTACCACCGACCACGCATGCAACATGGGAGTGATCCTTGACTCAACGCTCTCCATGGCCAAGCAAGTCAACGCAGTCTCCTTCTCCTGCTTCAACACCCTCAGGATGCTCCGCAAGATCTACAGGTGGATCCCGACAGATACAAGAAGAACAGTCACCCAGACCCTCGTCAGTAGCAGACTTGACTCTGGAAATGCCCTCAATGTGGGAGCCCCGGCCAAGCTCTTCAAACGACTACAATGCATTCAAAACGCCTCGGCACGCCTGATCCTCGACATACCACGCCACAGCCGCATCACCCCGACCTGGGAAACCTGTACTGGCTCCCTGTCGGCAGGAGAATCTCCTTTAACCCGTTCGATGCTCATGACGAGCTAAGCTCGTCATGCAGTACACTGCTCGTGTGCTCATGACGAGCAGAGCTCGTCATGAACAATGTTAGTAAAGGATCTGCAGCACAGAGGGGGAATTGCTGCAGCACTGATGGTGTTAAACTCCTCATCCATGCACACAAGGCACTCCACAAGACCGGACCAGCCTACCTCAACTGTTGCGTGTTTATCTAGGTTCCTGATCGATACTGTGACCTTATGCCCCTATTCGGCTATAAATCCATTTATTCTCTATATTGGCATAACCGTTCAAGTGCGATTTTCAGAAAAGTCATCTCTGGCCTCACACGAACAGAGTCACATTCCAGCATAGCTCTCTGCCACTTCCTTTGCGACCAATTAGTGCAATGACAGAGCAAAAGTCACTATCTGATATTCCTAGATTAACACTCCGAGTTCTTCCACAAGATAAAAATTCAGCAAACCTGGAAATCCCCGCTTGCTGTGTTTTGATTAGTAATGGAACTCTAATGAGCAACTGATAACTAACACTTCCGAGTGACATCTTTAATTGACGTCTTATGTCCAACAAACTTGCGTCAAACCCGGCACCTGTCAGGTATAAATATTACCAACGTTGCCTTAAGCAATGCGAGCTACTGTTGCTGATGCCAGCTGCCTGCAAGACCCCGTGTTGGTAAATCTAGCACTCTGTCGCTGCAGCCTGCTGTCCCCTTGGTGGTGAAGCTGCTGATACCATTATCGCTGCTAAAGCGCGAACTATGGTGCAGTACGCTTAGGAGCTGAACAGCCGTCCCTCTGCGAAAGACATCCAGCAGATTCCAGCTGCCCGCGGACGCTGTCCCCCCTCCTTCCTCGACGCGCTGAAGAGACCCGCTGCCTTTCTCCTGCAGAGAAATCCAACTCCGGCGTTTCCGGTCTACCCTCGCAGGTGACTGGGATATCGAGAGTGACCCCTGACGGAGATACCAATCCTCCATCATTCTATTCAGAGGTATGGTGTTGACTAAACCCTTAGACGAGAATTCTTGAAACAAACCTTGGCAAAACCAACTTAACTTAAAGCTACTTACTTACTCCCCTTCCACGTGTTAGGCTTAGGTCAGGCACACTGGGGTAGGCTTAGTTAGAAGCACCAGTTGAGTATGTTAGCCTAATGTATATATGACTGTATATATGTTTTATTACTTTTAAACCATTGTATGGCTAAGAAACCATATCAATGCTTTTACAGTTCTATTTCGCAATACTTATCTTACTGTACGTACTTTTTATAGTAACAATTCTTGCAATTGTGGCAATACATTTCTCTTGTACGAGAAGAAAGACTGTTCAATAAATGTTAACCCTTTATTGACAAACGCCCGTCTCTCTATTCTCTACATCTCGTGAAAGTAAACTGCACTAGACTGACTGAGTGAAATACATGTCTATTGTTTCGCACGACCCTAGTGATTGACTCTTGATCTGAGGAGCAAAGTTGTCATGTTGCACGGTTGTTGGAAAGCTGAATCCCTTCTTGTCTGTGCCAAGGAAGCTGATCACTTCCTATGCAGAGAAGAAAGTTTCCAGTGACCTCTGAGCTAGTTGGTAACACAACCCAATTAAGTTTAGCATAGTCAGTGGAGGCCTGGAATATCCGCAGTTCCACGTCGATACTACTGTTTATGTTATTCCAATGCGCAGGGCCTAGTGGGAAACTAGGAACTACACTACATGGCGCCCAACGTTTGGTAAGGCGATAAACTAACGCAAGACAGTTAGAGTAACTCAGTCGTGCATATTTCAAAGACCCCTTTCTCCCGTAAATACTCCAATAGACGTCTGGAGTGGGTGAAAGGTTAAAATCCGCCCGAACTCAGTAGGAAGAGATTCCTATGTAAAGCTCTGGTTTATTCAACGTTGAAGGATACAGTGTTCCAAAATATTGTGCACCTAATCTTTGTCTCCTTGGAGACCTATTCTACAAAGCCTGCATTTCTAAATGACAGACAGTGAAGAAGAAAGGGAAGCAGTTAGACTGGCTGCCCAACTAATAGAGGAAGACTCGAGTCTCCTACAGATTGACCCAGATGCTATCGACATCCCGATCCACTTAAGAAGATCTATAACTTTAAAACTTATAGAAAACGGACTGACACCTCAAGGTGGTACAGTAATTTTCGTGATAGAGGCTCACGAGTATCGGCAGACAGAGGTATTCTATTCATGGATAAACTTTCCAGCGGTAAACGCTAGAACAAAAGAGTTTCACTATTACAAAATAGAGAAACCTCCGGAAGAGTACGCTCCTTTCGAGGAGATTGAAATTCCACTTAAATTTCAAGAGCACCTGCTCTGGTTTAATGGCGCCCTAAAACACAATGATCACATTACCAGGCTCGGTCCTCTAGGTAGACCAGGAGCCACGTGGCCGGTTCTAGCCAGCTACACACCACATCCGGACATTGCAAAATGTCAAAGGAAGATCTCTTAGTTAACATAGGAGAATTAACAAAAGCTTATAGAGAGTTAGTAAAATTATTTAAAAATAATTCAAACACTCCTAAAAAGAGCTGGGATGGAAATAAACAATCCACTCCCAAGGAAAAAGTTTTCCAGTCCAGAGGAAGGTCTCCTCGACGGAGGGAAAGAACTCCGACTCGAGAACGCCAGTCTCCCCAGAGGGAGCCCTCTGAGAAAAGATATAACCTTAGAAATAGGGATAATCTGAAAAAACCTGATAGATATCAAAGTATTGATACACGTCCCTCTCGATCTTTTCCACAGAATTCGGAAAGAAGAGGACGGTCAGACCCAGGAGAGCACACCAAGTCCAAAGACAAGGAACCTGCTCAAAATAAGAAATCTCAATTTCAGAAAAAGAAGGTAGCCAGTATTAGAGTAATCAACCATGCCGAGAATACTGAGGACACAGTTGAAAAACGGGGAGTGGGCATTGACAATGTTGGACAGTGCAGCAGAAATCAGTATAGCGCGCAAGATCTTGATGAGTCATCTGGAGACACTGGACACGAATGAATACATTCAAGTTGAAACTGCCGACGCCAGACTTAGCGAGCCCCATAAAATATACGAAATAACATTGCGTATAGAGGGTGATAAGACTAGGAAAATTAAGGGTCTATTTTGGGATAAGCTCTCAAAAGGCTATGATATTCTGTTAGCTGAAAAAGATTGGCCCCCAGAGTTTGTCAGGGAGTGCCCTCGTGGCGAAGAAGTAATTATGCCTGCCTTCTCGAATCACATTCCGATTCATAAAAAATATACATATGCAAGGAAATGGGCAGTGGCCCAGGCACCTGCATTATATAAAAATCATGTAGGATGGGATGAGGATTCACCTCCTCACAAAATCCAATTAAAAAGTGAACCAACTGCCCAACGGCAGTATCCCATAAAGCAAGAAGCTAAAAAACAAGTCAGGGAGATCTTAGATCAACTTGAATACCAGGGGGTGATTGAAACATGCACCTCTCAAATGAACAATCCTTTGTTTCCTGTCTCCAAGCCAGACAATTCATATCGTCTAGTTTTGGACTACAGACACCTTAATACATGTTGCAAAACTTTTGCAGTACAAAACTCGCATAGTGCAGCCATAATGAATAACATAGTTAGGAAAAAATATAAAACGACACTAGACATATCTAATGGTTTCTTTTGTCAAAACATTGCACCGGAAAGCGGATATTTTACCGCTTTCTCCGCATTTGGGTCACAGAAAAAATTCTGTCGACTCCCACAGGGGTTCAAGAACAGCCCAGGACTATTCTCAGCTAGGGTAACAGAGTTACTACAAATCTATGATGATGAAGCATTATCTTACGTAGATGATATTTATCTCACAGACGACGACTTGGATACTCACTTGAAAAGAGTGAACACCATTATACTTGGGTTCGCAGCAGAGGGTTACAAATTCAACTTTAAAAAGTCCCGAATTGCCCATCTGACAGTACTGTTTTTAGGGTACGAATTATCAAGTGAAGGGAAAAGCCTAGCGGACAACTTCTTAGAGAAGTGCGCTGTACTCCAAGCTCCAAAAACGCTGAAGAATTTACAATCCATACTAGGTTTTCTGAATTTCGGAAGAACTTACATTCTAAATTACGCAGAGAGGGTTAAACCTCTCTACGAACTAATTAAACCTGATTTTAAACAAATCAATTGGACTCAAAAACACACAGAAATTTTGAGATCACTGCAAACAGACATGTTAGCAAAAACAAAATTAGATACACGTGACAACACCATCGATCTTGTAATCCGAGTCATCCCAGGAAGATGCGGATTCACGTACCTGACCTCTAATGAGGGAGAAAAGGTACCAATTTCAATTAAATCTCACTTGTACACACAAGCAGAAAAAACATTCAGTCACACAGAAAGAACTGTGAAAGCAGTGCAAATCGCATTAGCAAATGAAAGAGAACTAGCACACGGCAAACGGATTAATATCCTTACAGCGGAATCCGCCTTCGAAGCGCTATTCAGCCCAGTAAACCTGCCTACAGTGTCACTGGATCCGAAATGGATACAGTGCATAGATTCTCTAGGAGCGGAAGATGTGAAATACTATTTCGCCCCGCAATTTGAAGAACTGAATGATTTAGAATATGAAGAAGAATATCCTCTGCCAATCGAAATTCTGCCTCTCCCACAATACGCATGTATAATCTATACAGATAGCTTTGTACAGCATTTCAACGTAGAGAGAAAATCCTACGATGCAGCATGTGCGATCATTAAAGGTCGTTGGCTGTGCGGTAAATTCAGACCGAAAGTAACAAAAACTGAATCTGTAAGAAACTGTTCGGTTCAGAGAACTGAAATCAGATCTTTAAAGATGGCGCTTGAAAATGCAGAACGTGAATTCCCGACACTTATCGTGTGCGATTCTAATTTTTGCGTCAACTCTTACAACAATAAACTGCAGAGTTGGATCGAAAACGACTACAAAGATGACACAGGTGCCACAATAAAGCATAAATTGCTCTGGAACGAGGTAGCTCTTTTACACAAAGAACTACAAAAGACTCACGTGATTCACGCACAGAGTCTTCGACGTGATGGCGTTCACGTTGCAGGGAATTCATTGGCTAATACAGCCAAAGCGGAAGCAACTAAACCGGCTTCCGTAGCCACAAAAAAGCGTACAGATAAATACATAGACGGGGAAACCATGCTGGCAGTAAAAACGACCGTAAAAGGCGACTGTGCAGCACTACCCGTAAACTATCCACTCAATTATGCATACATAATCGATGCAAACTCCGTTCCTTTTGCTCGAATCCCTGGAGTGGGGGACAGAGTAATTCCAAACAGGAGCAGGAGGGGCTTCATCTTACTGGAAGCACACATGAGGTTGGGTCTGAGACACCAAACAATCAAAGCCTCTCTGAAAGAATTACAATCAGAGTACTGGTGGCCAGGAATGAGTATAGATATTCAATGTTTTGCTCAAAATTGTGAAAACTGCAACCGAGATCGCAGAAATGAACAGGCCAGTGTAGTTTCAGGATCCCTTCTAGACAGCATAAGGCGGTCTATCTGCGCAATCAAAGAAGAGAAGCGCGTCCCAGTGTACACCATTAAGACGAAAAGCACTTAAAAAATGAGGCCTCCAGCGCTCGGCTGACGCTAGAACGGTTATAAAAGATTTGCGAGTCTATATCGGCATATACGCAATTACCACGTTCCATTCTGACCAGGGTCCTGCTTTCAGCTCTCGAGCTTATAAGGAGGCCATGGCTAGCATGGGAATTGGGTTGCGGTATTCTTGTCCGTCATACCCCGTAAGGGAATAGTGTGGTAGAAAGAAAAAACCGTGACATAAAGCAATCTATAACAGCGAAGGTATTAGGTTCAGGCGCTGGGTGGGTCAAACATTTAATAAGTGTCCAAACTAGTCTTAACAACATGCCAAGAAATTCTCTAAAAGGTTTCAGCCCATACGAACTATTGTTCGGAATTAGAATGCGAGTTCAGGACCTCGATAGTCAGATGTCAGTGGTACAAGAAGAAACAACGCACTTTGATGTAAAGGATCGTTTGGCTGTCTTACAGGAACTGAATGAAACAAGAAAATCCTTAAGCAACATAAAGTTAAAGCAACAGCCAAGTACCACTGACGAGGCACCACCCGCAACAGCCCCAGCAAGGCCTGTCTGGATTCCAAAGATTGGGGATCTAGTCAGAGAAAAGATCGCGGTTAAGAAGGAATTTGGGCCTTCTTACAGAAAAGCAGTACCTGTCTTGGCAGTCACCGGAACAAGATCAGTTGTGCTACCGCCCCTTGCTGGTAAAAAGGAGAACAGAGTCGTGTCTATCGATCTGGCAAAACCACAAGCATGTGGCCTATAATCAACAGTAGGCCCAGTGGACTCCCAAGAAACAACAGAATACCCAAACTTGCAACAATCCAAGAGGTTCAAACTGAAAGACTAATCACATTCGATCAGCCCGCAGTGCACAATGAAGGACTATGCAATAATGCCATGGAACTCGTGCCTCTTGAGACACAGATTGAAACAGTTCGTCAAGAAACAACACCAGTCTACAATGATGTGGCATCAGAAAGTGCTACCGAGAGACAGATTGAAAGAACAATCCCATCAATTGACAGAACTGCCTCTGGTTATTTCATCAACTTCGACAACTTCTCTGAAGATTTAAATGACCCCGAAGTGATGCCAGAAACAAAAAAGACTTTTAAAGAAAAAGCAACGGAACTCTTTCATCAACTGAAGGAAATCTACCTTATTTCCCCTTGGCTAGAGTTCTGGTTCGGTCTAGGTGTATTTTTCCTCCTGCTTTGGCTCATCATGGTACTGTGTTTGGGAAAATTCATTGAAGGAAAATATATTACAATGGACACAGCAAGTCAGAACATCAACCTAGTCCTGAAACCACACAGATCATCCCACGTGAAGAAAAGAGAACTGTCAACAGTAAATGTCACAGCAATTCCAATACCTGGTGGGGTAGTATGGGAGAAAACAGACTATGAGATCTATGGTCCGGTCGAAATCCAGGAGTATCCTCATCAACTAAAGGTTTCCTTAAGTGACTTTGTAACACCTAGTACATTCTCTGATGATTGGGACTTTAACAGTATTAATGACATGATGTCTGATTTAGTAATGTCAGCTAGATTCACAGATCATGATTATTTACAAGGTTCATCTAGTTATGAGCAGTTATTCTGTTACACCCATTATGGGGATCATTACTTGCATAAATCTGCACAGCCTAGAAATGTTTTTATGTATAATCAATGGGAACATTGTTCTACACCACCTAAAAGCAGTTCTAAAGCATTTTTTGAGAAATTCAAATACTTCTCAGGGTTTAACACCAGTGATGCAGAAACGTTTTATTACAAACTGTTAGATAAAACAGGAATGAAAACAATGCTGACAAATTCTAAATTGATATATTCAGAAGCATTTTATGATAAAATGATGACATTTGGTTTTGATTATTGGAAAAATAATATTGAAACAAAAACAATCTGGGGTACAAAAGATTGGCAGGTACAGGGTGTTGAAGCACTATTTAGAACCTGCATGATACCAGAACAAATGTTATTTTTAAATGACACAATACACCAAACATCTTGTCTTGGCCTAGCTAAGATCAAAGACCTTAAAACACCGTCTATACCAAAGCCAATACCTGAAAATGCTACCGCAGATATTGAGTTAGATGTGTCACAAATTTTACATTTCAACAGAACAAATCCTGATTGGAAAAAGTGGTTAATCTGGCCTACAGACACAAATAGCTGTCAAGATAGATTCCTGAATAAAACACAGGGGTTAAAAATGACCAGATTAGACTTGAGATATTCCCAGAGACAACATCCAGGGATTATAACAACATACAGTGTAGGGAAACTCTGCCTTGAATGGCTAACTTCGTCCACACTGGCTGAAATTAAGCAACACTTGTCTTTACTAAAAGATGGTGCTGATTTGCGCGATTTCATTCTTGGACCACGCAAACAGCGTCAAAAGCGTTTCATAGCGACCAGTATCTATGCTGCTTACAACGAGGCTTGGAAAGTAAAGCAAATTGAAACTGCTGAAAAAATACGAGAAATTGATCGTATTAATTTGGAGAAATCACTTTCTGTAGTAGACAATGGGTTAATGACTCTGTCTTCCAGAATATATTCGTTGGACAATATTGTATCCTCTGCCTTTGATGTGATAGACAGAGATTTGCTAATCTTACAACATGGCCAGTCTCAATTACGCTCTATTATAGAACTAGGCTGGACGCTGCAAAATCTTCGTTCAGGCTATGTGCCTTGGCGTTTAATCAACACAACGTCATTATTTTCCAGTTTTAACCTTACTGATAAACAGATCAGTTTGGCACAGAAAGGAGCAGACTATACAATCCTGAGCATCGAAAAACTCGAGAGATTACCATTGACAATGTCAGAGAGTCCTGTCATTGAATGGATAATACACGGAATTATCACAATTCCGATAACAACTTTCCGATTTAAAAAGTGCCTTGAGTACATACCTGCTGGCCAATATGAACAATTGGGTAAAGGATATGTAAAATCTGAATGGAAATTACCATACACTCATTCTTGCTATAGTGACAGCGACAAAAATGTATTTCTTAGTGGTGAGAATTGTAAACATTCCCTAAGCGGTATACTTTTGTGTCAGGGTATTAATTTACACGGAGCATGTGATGGAAATTCAAACAACCTTTCATGCCACCAGCTAGTCGCACCTGCAACTCAGATAGAGCCCTTCTTTATGCAACTCGCGAACGGGAGTTACATTCTTAGAACGGATCACAGATGTTGTGGCCTCGTGCCAGGGAAAAGTTATCTAGTAGAAGTAACATCCATGGTCAAATGCTGTATGCAAGCATTGTTTCCGAGTGGGCCTGCAGACACAGTGACTCCCATCTGGCCTCGTCTGAATCTCTATTCTATACGAATTGATACATTAAGCAAAATGAAATCTGTACTTTTACAGACAACAGTGCCTATAACGTCATCAAAAGAGACGTATGATCTTCTAGTTGCAAGGACAGCTACTGAAGTTCATGACCTTTTATCAACAAATTGCCCCGTGCATTTCGTAGAAATGTTCAGCCAACTCCTTAACATGTCTAGTGCAACAAGCATCCCAGGCATATTTAAGACAGTCTTTACGGGACTGCTAACACTCTTCCAGGCAATTTTGGGAATCTTTCCTAATTTTGTGCACTCCATTTTTGGCGGCATACCATTATTTTTGGGACTCGTCGCAGGGATTTTATTTTTGACCCTCCTGCTTCGTTATGGCAAGCCTCGGCTCAGACATAGCTCCCATGGGAATGGAAGAGACAATCCTAGCAATGCGCTACCGGGACAGGATAACTAACGTCCTTGGATTGGCCAGGCTGAGAGATCTAAACATGACCTGGTTCCTTTCATTCAGACCGATATGGCAAAATTGCATTTTACCTGTGCTACGGTGTATGCTTTGCGGCGATGAATGCGTGTTGGACATCTGTCTTTCACTTCCATCAGCAGTACCAATGGACGTCGATACTTTGCTCAGTCCAATAACGGCTCACGCATTGTGTTGTCCCCAGCGGCTACCAATCCTGATGACGGCATTCGTGGAGACTCCTGTACTACAGCCAAGTGGTAACAGTGGAGCGAGTGACAAAAGCAACATCATCCAGGTACAACGTTCTGTGAGCATTGCTGGTCCCGACTATGATGACAGCAATCATTCTCACACCTGCCAAGTTACAGCGCTATCTAATTTGGTTGAACTATCACCTGAATTTGTAGACCAGTTCTTTGAGAGCCTGTCTGATACGATGTTCTCACCCGTACAGAAACAATAACTTTTAGAAGCTTTCCGGCACACAGCGTTCCCATGAACTCTGAATTCGGCCTTCAGTTTTGATCAACAAAAACTGCCAAGAGCTTTGGAAATCTATTTTTCCCCGTTCAAGCAATAATTCTTTGAATTGGAATTATTTTTTTTAATATTCACCTTTTTTTGGCACGAACAATTCTTTGCTTAACGTAAAAACTATTCTTAGAGAACAGAAGCTTCACACTTCTATTTCTAAACACATCTAGAGACATAAACAATATTACACCAGCCTCTAGCACATGTTATTACAATGCATTTTTATGTGATGATTTATCTCGCCCTTCTTCTGTCAGAGATACTTCATGTGTAATTCTTTATGCATAATCGTTCAATGATTTTATATGCAATAATTTTTTGAATGATTTCTATGCTTCAAAAAAACGTACAGTACCTAAATTTCATGTATTTCAAGTACGCCTATTTCGAATGCATTTATGTATTTTGGGGTGGGCAATGTTACACATGCATCTAATTGCTTTAGTTTTAGTAATTTGATGGACATGAAAACGTGGAGTGGGTGTTGCATGTTTATCTAGGTTCCTGATCGATACTGTGACCTTATGCCCCTATTCGGCTATAAATCCATTTATTCCCTATATTGGCATAACCGTTCAAGTGCGATTTTCAGAAAAGTCATCTCTGGCCTCACACGAACAGAGTCACATTCCAGCATAGCTCTCTGCCACTTCCTTTGCGACCAATTAGTGCAATGACAGAGCAAAAGTCACTATCTGATATTCCTAGATTAACACTCCGAGTTCTTCAACAAGATAAAAACTCAGCAAACCTGGAAATCCCCGCTTGCTGTGTTTTGATTAGTAATGGAACTCTAATGAGCAACGGATAACTAACACTTCCGAGTGACATCTTTAATTGACGTCTTATGTCCAACAAACTTGCGTCAAACCCGGCACCTGTCAGGTATAAATATTACCAACGTTGCCTTAAGCAATGCGAGCTACTGTTGCTGATGCCAGCTGCCTGCAAGACCCCGTGTTGGTAAATCTAGCACTCTGTCGCTGCAGCCTGCTGTCCCCTTGGTGGTGAAGCTGCTGATACCATTATCGCTGCTAAAGCGCGAACTATGGTGCAGTACGCTTAGGAGCTGAACAGCCGTCCCTCTGCGAAAGACATCCAGCAGATTCCAGCTGCCCGCGGACGCTGTCCCCCCTCCTTCCTCGACGCGCTGAAGAGACCCGCTGCCTTTCTCCTGCAGAGAAATCCAGCTCCGGCGTTTCCGGTCTACCCTCGCAGGTGACTGGGATATCGAGAGTGACCCCTGAACGAGATACCAATCCTCCATCATTCTATTCAGAGGTATGGTGTTGACTAAACCCTTAGACGAGAATTCTTGAAACAAACCTTGGCAAAACCAACTTAACTTAAAGCTACTTACTTACTCCCCTTCCACGTGTTAGGCTTAGGTCAGGCACACTGGGGTAGGCTTAGTTAGAAGCACCAGTTGAGTATGTTAGCCTAATGTATATATGACTGTATATATGTTTTATTACTTTTAAACCATTGTATGGCTAAGAAACCATATCAATGCTTTTACAGTTCTATTTCGCAATACTTATCTTACTGTACGTACTTTTTATAGTAACAATTCTTGCAATTGTGGCAATACATTTCTCTTGTACGAGAAGAAAGACTGTTCAATAAATGTTAACCCTTTATTGACAAACGCCCGTCTCTCTATTCTCTACATCTCGTGAAAGTAAACTGCACTAGACTGACTGAGTGAAATACATGTCTATTGTTTCACACGACCCTAGAGATTGACTCTTGATCTGAGGAGCAAAGTTGTCATGTTGCACGGTTGTTGGAAAGCTGAATCCCTTCTTGTCTGTGCCAAGGAAGCTGATCACTTCCTATGCAGAGAAGAAAGTTTCCAGTGACCTCTGAGCTAGTTGGTAACACAACCCAATTAAGTTTAGCATAGTCAGTGGAGGCCTGGAATATCCGCAGTTCCACGTCGATACTACTGTTTATGTTATTCCAATGCGCAGGGCCTAGTGGGAAACTAGGAACTACACTACACAACAAACGGCTCTTCCTCCATGTCCCCAACCCCCAGCTTCACTCCGCCGACCTCTCCCTCGCCACCATCCCCTGCATTCGAAGAACCACCTCTGGCGGCAGATCCTTCTCCCCCCTCGCCGCCAAGACTTGGAACACCCTTCCACTCAGCCTACGACAGACCCAAGACCTGCTGACCTTCAGGAGGCTACTCAAGACCTGGCTGTTCGACCAGTAGCAAAACCCCCCCTTATTTTTCATCCCTTTTGTCTTCCCCAGCGCCTTGAGACCCTCGCGGGTAAGTAGTGCGCTCTACAAATTCTGTGATTGATTGATTGATTGATTGATTGATGGTGTTCTATTAATTAGTGACTGCATGTATAAGTGATTCTGTTGTTGAATGGGTAGTTGTGTGTGTAGACTTAGGAATCAGTGAGTGGGTATGTAGTAATTGGTATTGGTGTGTCAATGGTTTCAAATATGGTACTCTGTATTTTACAGTGAGTGATGAAAGGTTATACTAGTGTATGATGAGGTGTATAAGATTGTCACTTGAATGATGTCATCAGTGATGTCATCAGTGATTTCATTTTAGATGTCATCAGTGATGTCATCAGTGATGTCACTGACCATGTCATGAATGATGTAATATGTGACATCATCAGCAGTGCATTGCGTGCGCACATGTTATAGTTAGCAGACTAACTATAACAGAGGAATTTCTATGGTTTTGTACGAGTGAAATGTCCAGCTAACTATAAAACCCCTGAAACCTATGGTTCTTTTAGTGAATTTCAAAGCTTTTTTAAATGCCAATTTCTAACTATAACGTTTCTGACACCTAGTGTAATAGTAATTATACCTATTTTTTGTACTGATTTTCTACAGTTTTTTAACTGTTTATTTATCAATATTTTATTCATTATTATTTATGCATTATATATTTTTTCTGAAAATTGCACAAAAAAATGTTTAAATCCAAATTAAAATATTGCTTAACTGTGTGGAAATGCTTCACTTTTCCACTTGGAGGGAAGTAAGTGAATCCGAGAAAGGTGATGTGCAAATTTTGTGACCGAGTCCTGTCAAGAGGCAGTGAAAAAAAACCTCTTGTAGCACTGCTTCTATGTACAAGCGGACCACCCATCCTCTCAATATTGCTCGGGAGGAAATGAGGTGAGTTGCTTTGAACGCCTCACCTGCTGTGGCAAGTTTGTCTGGAGCATCCTCAGGAACACCTGCGATGAACATTAGGCCAGAATTCGCCTTTCTTGAGCAACACTGCGTGAAGTGTAAGAAACTTATATGCTTCGGTGAGCAGTCCATTGGATGCAGTTTGTGCTGCGCAACACAACCATTGCAGTTAATTTATTAATTTATTTTGGGAATGATAAGTAATTCCAAAAGTTTCCTGTTTTATCCATTATTTTTTTTGTTCATTTTCTGAAAAAGCACCCAAAAAATACAAAATTGTTCAAAAAAATTAAAAACAAATACAAAAAAAAAGAAGAAAAAAAAGATCTTATCAGAACTACCTTATCTGGTTAAAGACAGAACTATAATTGCAAGATAATGTGTGAAAGTTTGGTTGAATATATGCATACAGCATGATTGACTGAAAGAATGCATTAGTAGTGTATGGTGAATTTATAGGTGAAGATGTATGAGGAAGTACTGCAGCGTGACACTGCAAGCTCTTTAGTTGCACTGCACTGTGGCACTTCCGATGCACAGGGATGTGACATGTGTACATGAATATGTTGCAACTCTGTGCTTCCCTCTGCACTGCTGCACAAACTGCGGCTATGCGGTGACACAGGCACACTTGCACCATGGTGCAAGGATGCCTGTGTCGTGCGGAGCTTGTTTTTGTGCAGGAAGATGTCCCAATCAGTAAAGGTATTTTCCTCTTTCAATGCATGCTATCGAATGCAGCATGCATTGAAAGAGAGAAAAATGAGGAGAAATGAAAACAATTCTCCTTGTTGGGCCTTGCTACACCAACTCTAGGATGGCGCAGCATTCACACACATCTCCAGATTTACGATTTCTCATAAATCTGGAGATGTGTCTTGCTCTATGGGTGTTGCGTGGGAACACCCACAGCAACATCTATGGAACGCCCCTTCAATGCAAAGTTCTGTGTATGAAGGGGTCGTATTTACAAGGAGAGGAAAAACCACGCAGGGTGGCTTTTCCTCTCCTTGTAAATATGAAGAAGTGCCTGGCGCCATCACTATGTTACAAAAAGTGACGTATTGGTGGCGCAGAGTGCTTGTAAATCTGCCCCATAAGTGCTTAGGTATTGGCAGACTGATACAATTAGAACATAGTGCTGGATGAGTGTTTTAAAAATTGCATGAGACTGACAGGAGGTATCCTACGCTGCATGGGTAGTACTTCAGTATTTAATGGAGTGGACCAATAGTATGTATCTGCTTAGATATTTGTAGGGATCATGCACAGAATATTTTATGTGTACTTGTGTTGGTGCACTAGTAGGTGGAATGATGACAGTGCTGCAAACAGAGTGAAGCACTTGATTTATACGTGCCTACGTATTGGTGGCGTGATAGGATAAGTAGATAGTAGTAGATAAGTGATTAAAGAATGGCATGGGACAGACTGGACAATTCCTACACTGCATGAGTACTAGAGTGTATCAACAGTATGTAGCTAGTTAGAGGTCTGCTTGGATAGTGCACAAAATAATATAGCTGTACTTGTGTTAGTACCTAGGCCATTCCATAAGTTCATAACTAGTAACTAGAATAATTACAGTATTACAAACAGAGTGTATAGTGAATTTATAAGTGCTTAGGTATTGGTGGAGTAATAGGATAAGTAGATATTGCTAGATGGGTGATTGGAGAAATGCATGGGACAGACAGGAGGAGTCCTACACTGCATAGGTACTAACTGGGTATTTAGAAGAGCGTATCAATAGTTTGTAGCTGGTTAGAGGTGTACAATGCAAAATATTGTACCTGCACCTGTGTTAGTGGCTAGGCCATTCCATACATATATGACTAATAACTGAAGTAATTTCAGAGCTGCAAAGAGAGTGCATGCTAAATTTATTAGTGCTTAGGTATTGCCAGAGTGATAGGATATGTAAATAGTGCTGGATGGTTGAATGGAGTAGTGCATGGGACAGACAGAAGGATTCCTAGAATGCATAGGTATTTAAAAGAAAAATTGAATCAATGCTATGTAGCTGATTAGAGGTCTGCATGCATAGTGCACAGAATAATGTACCTGTACTAGTTTTACTGGCTAGGCCATTACTTAGGTACATGACTAGTAACTAGAATAATTTCAGTGCTGCAAAGAAAGCACATGTTCAATTTATAGGTGCTTAGGTATTGCGGAGTGATAGGATACGCAGATAATACTGGATGGGTGATTGGAGAAGTGCATGGGACAGACAGGATGATTCCTAGGTTGCATGGGTAGTACTTTACTAAGTAGCTGGTTAGAGGTTTAAATATATATAGTGCACAGCTGAATGTAATGGTGCATTGATAGTGTTTGGATTACTTAATCTTACCTTGACAGTAGTACATATGAAAAAATGCTAAACAATTTTTTCGGTTATTATTAGTGCATAGATATTGGTGGAGTAATAGGATAAGTATCTAGTGCTGGATGGGTGATAGGAGAAATGGGAAATGCATGGGAAAAACAGGAGGATTCCTACACTGCATAGGTACTGACTGGATATTTAGAAGACTGTATCAATAGTATGTAGCTGGTTCAAGGTCTGCATGCATAGTGTACAAAATATTGTACCTACACTTGTATTAGTGGCTAGGCCATTCTTTAGTATATGATTAATAACTGGAGTAATTTTAGTGCTGCAAAGGGAGTGCATGCTCAATTTATAAGAGCTTTGGTATTGGTGAAGTGATAGGATACGTAGATAGTGCTGGATGGATGGATGGAGAACTGCATGGGACAGACAGAAGGATTCCTTGACTGTTTAGGTACTAACTGAGTATTTAAAAGACTGTATCAATGCTGATTAGAGGTCTGCATACATAGTGCACAGAATATTGTAGCTGTACTAGTTTTTCTGGCTAGGCCATCCCTTAGGTAAATGTAAATGTATTTGTACTTGTAAAGCACACTGCCGCCCCATTTTGGGGTATCCTGGCGCTGTACTCATACCTCCGTGGAACCCTTCCTGGCTTTTCCCTGTGAATTGTCGACTCCTGGGCACCCCTAAGGTGAAACCAGGCATCCCAGCGCTGTTGGGGCCATTGTGGAGATTAAGCAAGCTATTGCCCAGAGATGCAGAGTGGGACCCATGATTAGAATAGGCACGAGGCGAGAATTATCAGGTCAGAGGAAATTGAGCCCAAGTCCCGCCGTGGGGGGTATTGAACCCTGGTCCCGGGCTAGACCTCCGCATCAGGGTCTTCAGCTCTAACCATTGAGCCACACTTCTCCACATACTAGCAACTAGAATATTTTCAGTGCTGCAAAGAGAGTACATGTTGAATTTATAAGTGCTTAGGTATTGGCAGAGTTATAGGATACATAGATAGTGCTGGATGGGTGGTTGGAGAATTACATGGCACAGACAGAAGGATTGCAACAGTGCATAGGTATTAACTGGGTATTTAGAAGAGAGTGTTAATAATATGTAGCTTGTTAGAGATCTGAATGCATAGAGTACAAAACATTGTACCTTTACTTGGGTTAGTGGCTAGGCCATTCCTTAAGTATATGACTAATAACTGGAGTAATTTCAGTGCTGCAAAGAGAGTGCATGCTAAATTTATAAATGCTTAGGTATTCGCAGAGTGATAGGATATGTACATAGTGCTCGGTGGGTGAATGGACAAGTGCGTGGGACAGACAGAAGGATTCCTGGACTGCATAGGTAGTAACTGAGTATTTAAAAGACTGTATCAATGCTACATAGCTGATTAGAGGTCTGCATGCATAGTGCACAGAATATTGTAGCTGTACTAGTATTGGTGTGTCTATGGTTTACGAGAATGGTAGTCTGTATTTTAGGGTGTGAGAAGGTGCATCAGATGATCACGTGGATAATGGCATCAGTGATGTCATTTGAGATGTCATCAGTAATGTCATCAGTATGTCACCGACCATGTCATGAGTGATGTAATATGTGACATAATCAGCAGTGCATTGCGGGGTCACAAGTTATAATTACCACAACTAACTATAACAGCCAAAATTCTCTTGTTTTGTACGAGTGAAATGTCCAACTAACTATGACGTTCATGAAACCTGTGTTTTTTTCAGTGATTTTCTGAAGTTTTTTAAGTGCTAATTTCTAACTATAATGTCCCTGAAACCTGTGTTTTTTTCAGTGAATTGTATATATATATGTATTTAATCTCCTCTCACTCTCTAGTAGGAAGGATTCAGTACTCAGGATGTAGTTTGGAAGTATTTAATCTGCAAAGGACGTGATTGTTGCATCCTTATTTAAATGTACAAATGTCTCCAGTTGCCAACATTAACAAAGGACTACATAATATTTTAATCCAAAAAGCTGGCACCCATATTGGCCTTTTCACGATGTGAAAATTCTGGAATTGATACAATAAAGAAAAGAAAACAAGTGTTAATATGCACACAATGTCATTTCAGCATATCTTGCCCCGCACCCGCCATACCTGTATGTTCGTCAACGTGACTTATTCATAATACACATACTTAGGATTGCAAACATCAACATAAACAATGGACTCCACATTACTTTAACCTCATAGATGCTATTAAACATTCCTCCCCAGTGCTGCGCTGTCCATTGGAACTAGTGCTGAATGGACGTCCAATGGTCGTGCACAGCACTGGGGAGGTAGTGCTGCCGTCGGCCAATGCACCGAGGCAGCACTTAAGGGGTTAAAGTGAAAGGCTATCAGCCACATTAATCTGGGCATGTTGCATATTATAATTGGTCTTACACGAAAGAAAAGAAAAAAAAGGGGTTTTGATATACACTCACTATCCCTAAATAAAGTTCTAGCGATTATAGTTCCATTCCATTCACAGCTCATTTGAGATGTCATGAGTGATGTCATGAGTGATGTAACTGGCCATGTCATGAATGGTGTAATGTCTGAGGTCATTAGCAGTACATTGCGGGGGCGTAAGTTATAGTCAGCTCAGGTAAGTATAACTGCTGAATTTCACTGGTTGTGTATGAGTGAAATCTGAGTCTAACTATACCGTCCCTGTAATCTTTGTTTTTTTCAGCAAATTTGTAGTTTTTTTTAAATTTAAGTAAGATGCATATCACAATGGATGGTGGGGGGTTGGAAGCAGGGCCTGGCATTGTGCTGCCCCCACCCAAGCTTGCGGCTACTGCCTTCCCTCCTCTTAACCATCCATTGTCCAAGTCCATGTCCCTGCTCTCTTATTACAGCCCTGCGTTGTTCTGCCACTGGCCTTCCTGCCTTCTCTGAACAGTTAGCTTGCTGCCCCATCCACCTCCTCTATATCCTCTGTTATCTGTATCTATGGACTAGCCTCCTCCCTCCTGCCATGCATGGTTTGATGTGCTGCCAATCCCCTCCATTTAGCATGATGTACCAGTCCACTCTTCCTGCTCTCCATTGCCCAATTCTATGCCCCATCATAGACCTCCTGCTTAGCTTCTGTGCTTGGCTTGCTGCCCCTGTTCTCCTTCTCCCTGTCCTCCGATGTCTCTGAGTATTCTGTTGAGCTGCCACTCCCCTCCCACCTGCCTAGCATTGTCAGATGACTGTAACCTGTCCCTGCCACCTCCACCCTGCCTGTCCACAATCCATGCCCCTATCCCCTTTCTCCTGTTCTCCTTGGTCCATTTTACTGCCACACTCTTCTGCCCTCCCTGGTCTGTTGTGCTGCAACTGCTCCTCCTGCCTGCCCCGCATGGTCTGCTGTGAGGTCCCTTCCCCTGAACCTTCTTTGCTGTGCCCAGGTCCTGACCCTCCCTTCTATCCTCCATGGTCCTTTGTGCATGCCCCTGCACACTCCTTCTTGCCCATCATAAACATTGTGCTGCCACTAACCCTCTCACTTGCCATGCATGCTCTTCTGTGCTGCCATGGCCCCTCCCACCTTCCCTGTGTGGTCAGCTAGCTGCTTCTGACCCCCTACCACCTTACCTCCATGGTCTCTGTTTATGCCATCATAGTCTCACTGTTGCTCTCCATGGCGTGTCTTGCTTCCAGTGCCCATCCTGCCTGACCTCCATGGTCATCTTGCAGCTCCTGCCCTGCTCCGTGCCCCCAGCCCTTTGTTTCCATGTGCAGACCCCTATTTCCCCTCTCCTGGCTTGTCTGTTCCATTGTAATGCCCCTGATCCATCCCGCCTGCCCTTTATGGTCCGTTATGCTGCAGCTTTTTCTCCTGTCTGTCCATTATGCTCAGATAGCTACCATTGCCTCTTTCCCCTCTGTTCTCTGTTGTCCATGTGCATGTTCCTGTCCCCTCCCAATTGCTTTCTATGGTTTGTTGTGCTGCACTCCCGTCCCGCATGCCCTGTGTGGTGTATTGTCCTGCTGCAAACCCTGACGCCTGCCCTGTACGGTCAGTTGGGTGCACCTCTCCATGTCCCTCCTGTCCTCCGTTATCAAAGTCCATGTCCCTACCCCAATTCCTCCTGCCATCCATGATCCAATTTACCATACTTGCTAACATTTTGAACTTGGTAAGAAGGAGATTTTGAAAAAAAACAGGGGGTATTGATTTTCCACTTTGACTTACATTGAACAAGAAGAGATTGTAGACAGGAGACTGATCCAATCAGGCCAATTTGGGCTTGAAAACTTTTGACGTTTCCTCGCTTAATCAGGTCTGTTGGCATGTATGGGTGTACTACCACTGCCTCTTCCTCCTGCCCACAATGGTCTATTATATTGCCACAGCCTCTCTTGCCAGGCCTGTATTGTTGGTGTGTTGCCCCAGCCCCCTTTCCACTGCCCTCCATATTCTATTGTGCTGCCACTGCCCTTCCTGCCTGGCCAGTGTGGTCAAATTGTTGTCTCTGCACCCTCCTACCTGCCTTCAATTGTCAGAGTCCGTGCCCCTGGCCTCTGCCTCTCAACAGTATCCTAATGAACAACTAGATTGCTAACATTCTATATTCATTACAAAGGTGTGGAACGCCTGACGTCATCTTGATGTAATCAAAACTGTAATACCTAGAGCATTTCCTTTAGAAATTACATATATGAGAGGGTCTTATTTGCATCAAAATTATGGTTAGTGCTCAAAAAAACTCAAATGAGGACATATTTTCTGAGTTTTAATATAGCGTCAAAGCACTTTTAAATTATTTGTTTTCTTTATGTTTTTTTATCCAGTTGACCACTTGATTAAATGTTGCGCTTACGGAAGAGGGTGTGGCGTTATTTCCAGAGCTGAAGACTTTGCAACTGGGGAAACAGGTTAGAGTTTCTGCTTCAGCTCGACATTCTGTGATTCTGGGCAAATCACTTAATCTCCCCATGTCTACAACCAAAATGAATTTGTCTTTGTGTGATGTAACCAAGGCTCATGTAAAGCACTCCAATACCTGACAAGTCTGCACTATATAAAACTGCTAAAACACAAAAAATAAAAAGTGTTTTGCACACTTATGTCATTGGGCTACATCTGGGTGATATTTGTGCTACATTTGGGCTTGTTTGTCTCTTGTAGCCATATTGGGAGATTTATTTGTTATGAAGTTTCCTAATTTCTTCATTTACTACAGTCTCCTCAGTAGGAAATACTTTCAGTTTTTTACTTTGATTCCACCAAAAAGGCATTCAGATGTGTCACACATTTGCCATAAATTCAGAATATTAGCAATTTGGGGCCAGATGTAGGTGAGGGACATTTACCGATTCTAAAATACCGAATTTTACTGATTCGGTATTTTAGAATCGGTAAATGCTATGTAGGGAAAAATTTGGTAAGTATTACCGAATCGTTAAGATTCGGTATTTACCGAATCAGTATTTACCGATTTGGTATTCCCCATTCATTACTATGGGCCTGGAGGCCGATAGGAATGAATGGGAATTACCGAATTGGTAAATACAGATTCGGTAACAGGGGGAAAACATTGAAGGGTGGCAGGGTGTCACTTTGACACCCTGTTGCACTCCTCAATTGTGTATGGGTGCACATGTGGCATGAATGTCTGCCACATGGCACTGAAATAATTTGCATGAAATTGCTTTTTTGGGGGGTTTCGTTATTTACCACCAACTTGTAGTTGGTGGTAAATAACGAATCCTAACATGGGAAAAGCACTCATTTAAGTGCTCCCTATATTAGGAATTTGGTAATTTACCGAATCGGTATTTAAGAATTCTGTAATTTACCGATTCCTTAAATTACCGATTTGGTAAATTACTGAATCCTTAGATTAGGCCCCTACATCAGAAAAGCCTAATACCGGTCGGTAACGGCCAAAATTCAGTAATTTCGGCCGTTACCGACCGGTATTAGGCTTCCTACGTCTGGCCCCTTGTTGCTTATTAGATCACTGTAGTAAAGCTACTGCTCACCAGAGAAGTCTGCTGATGGTATTGAAAGTGCATGTTTCAGTCTCCATGTCAAAATTGTTTAAGGAAATAGAAAAGGGTTTGAGAAGTCACTCAAAATGTGCACTCATTTTCCTTTCTGCAGCACTAATCATACTTTCCATGGCAAAATGAAACCCCTCATGTTGTTCCTTTTTAAATTGAATGTTTTAAGAGTTACCACTTAATTCCAATCAAGATGGCTTCGGGTGTTATGTTATGTTATGTTAATTTCGATTTATATAGCGCAAAATCACCGACAGGTCTCTTAGCGCTTGCTTTGGGAACCCGTCCTGGCTTTCCCCGCGAGATAACCCCTACTGGGCATTCCCAAGGTGAAGACCAGGCATCCCATCGCGGTGGAGCCGTAGTGGATATTAAGCAAGATATTGCCCAGAGTTGCAGAGTGAACCCATGATTTGAGTAGGCACCGAGGGGAGAATTATCGAGTCCGTGGACATTTTGAGCTCAAGACCCTGCCGCGTCGGGCATTGAAGCAAGGTCCCGGGTCTGACCTCTGCATTAGGGTCTGCCTCCTCTAACCAGTGAGCTACACTTCTCCAGGTGTGCAATATATTTGTCATAAGTAGGACTGTTAGCACTCTAGTTGTTCTTTAGAACACTCTGGGAAGCTGCATTAGAACACAAAGGAATCAACGGACAATCTCTGCCCTTGTTGGATGCACATGTTTTACTGAGAATGTCAGACTTCATTCTCACATGACTGAGAAACATAATGTGAATTTACAGAAAATATGCTCTCAGGTTAGCTCATAGATCAGCTTCCAAACCTCTGTGGGAAAAGCATGAGAAAATAGTTTTCTCTCAAACATGATTCATGATATCCCAGCAGAAGGCTTTTCCACATGGTAAAATCACCCTAGAACACACCACAATTCCTACAATGAGTATGGCTCAATCAACAAATGATTTATAATGTAACTAAAGTCTTAAAACCTTCTATTAACTGCAATCCTTTTTAATGAGGTGCTATCATGTCTACTGGTCCCAAGATGGCTGCCAACACTTCTTGGATGAAGTGCTGAGAGCCAATCAGATCTCACAATGAGATGTGTGGTTAGGATCCTCCCAGATATTCATATTTCTTTTTCCATTAATATTTTAAAAACTACTGAACGGATGTACACCATTTAAGAAAAAGAGTTCTTTCTGAAACAAGGGCTACCTTTTTGCCAAATTTGGTGTAATTCTCTTCAGCAGTTCGGGCTGTAGCAGTGTCTAAAGTTTCCTATGGGAATTACCATTGAGAAAAGACATTTTGAGACCCCCCTTTTTTCTCTGCCCCTGCTTGCTGAATCACAACGGGACTTTTAGGATAGGAGCGGACCGGAACGGGCCATAAGTTTTAAAATTTCACGAAGATTCGTAAACCGGCGCAAAAGTTATTGGGAAGAGAAAGTTACAATTTTCCAATGGAAACTATGTCCTAACGATAACTACCTTATATATATATATATATATATATATATATATATATATATATATATATATATATATATATATATATATCCCAACACCATGTTTCGGCAAATGATGAGCCTCAATGGCGGCGGGCAACGCGGCAGGGACACCACTCCCGTATATCCAGCCAACTCCAGTTCATGCAAATAAATCCACACTGGTGCCGCGGCCTCTGTTATTAAACGCTTTTTATTTAATTTTGCAACGGGTGCCCAAGGCGCTTCGCTGTTTCAATCACAGCTTGTTCACGGGCTGTGATTGAAACAGTGAAACGAGTTAGGCACCCGTTGCAAAATTAAATAAAAAGTGTTAAATAACAGAGGCCGCGGCACCAGTGTGGATTTATTTGCATGAACTGGAGTTGGTTGGATATATATATATATATATATATATATATATATATATATATATATATATATATATATTCAAAAACAAACAATCCAGTGTAGTACGCTCTCAGGAATCAGTCACACGTGATCAAGGCAGGTCGCCGAAACGCGTTGTGTGAATAAACCAAGGTTGCAATATACTTCTGGCTAAGCTTTTGATTCCTGAGAGCGTACTACACTGGATTGTTTGTTTTTGAACATTAATTTCCGACGGCTCCGCCGGAGTGTACGCCACTTGTCTACGGGTCACCACGCTGCAGCAGGAGCGGCTTTGTGATTGGAATATATATATATATATATATATATATATATATATATATATATATCCGTTTCCCTTCCTCCAACAAAACCGGGACACATTGTCTGCGGTGCAAAACAGGGTCAGAGAGTTTCCTGCCAATAGTACTCCGAGCGAACAATGCACTCTTTATCCAGTTTCAAACACCACTTCTTTTTATTCCAGCATGACAACAGTGCAAGGGTTGGTTCCATGCACTGTTGTCAAGCTGGAATAAAAATATGGAGAATATGAAATACGATCTTTTGGTCTGAAGAAGTGGTGTTTGAAACTGGATAAAGAGTGCATTGTTCGCTTTTTGAAGCGTTTTGTGAAACGGAATATATATATATATATATATATATATATATATATATATATATATATATATATATATATATTACCTACTGGCGATAGCCAGTAGGTATATATAGTTAGGATTTTTTCTCTATGGAACTTTTGAAAATTCTATGCCTAATAACTTTGGCGTTTGTGGACGGAATTGGCTGAAATTTTCAGGAAAATGGCACATTTTGTTTCTGAGCAGCTCCTGGAAATTTGGGGGGGATTCGTCAAGGGGGGGCCGAGAAAAAAGGGGGGTCCCAAAACACGTTTTTCCCATGTTAATTTCCATAGGGCGGTTGGCCTCACTTTTAGCCCGAACGGCTGAATGGATTTCCACGAAACTTGGCAAAATTGTAGGGACTGTTAGCCTGATGTGCCTTTGCTTGGTCTCAATATATGTGCTTCAGTGGATTTTGAGAAATTAACGTTTAAAACAAGATATATATCTGTAACAGCGCTCCGGGCTGCGCTCCGGTTCGCGTACTTTTCGCGTATCGGAACTTTGCGAAGCGAAGCTGATTGGCTCTCCGGTGTCTGTCAACATTCTAAACAGTCCGGAGCGGCCGCCATCTTGTCTCTCGGTAGGATCGAGAGACAAGAGGAGGCCAAAACAAAGGGGGAAATGAAGGAAAGAGGGCAAGGTAGACCCCTTCTGACCCCCTAGGATTGATGAGGGGGATATTATAGAGCCACGCGGGGCCCCAAAAAAAAAAAAAAAAAAATCCAATTTTTTCGCCGTAGAGACGCGTCTTGGTACGCGAACCGGGCAGCTAACCGGGAAGCTAACCGGCAGTGTAACGGGAGTCTGAGGAGTAGCTGATAGGCTGTCAACATTGTAAACAGTCCGGAGCGGCCGCCATCTTGTCTCTCGGTAGGATCGAGAGACAAGAGGAGACCAAAACAAAGGGGGAAATGAAGGAAAGAGGGCAAGGTAGACCCCTTCTGACCCCATAGGATTGATGAGGGGGATATTATAAAGCCACGCGGGGCCAAAAAAAAAAAAAAATCTGATTTTTTCGCCGTAGAGACGCGTCTTGGTACGCGAACCGGGCAGCTAACCGGGAAGCTAACCGGCAGTGTAACGGGAGTCTGAGGAGTAGCTGATTGGCTGTCAACATTGTAAACAGTCCGGAGCGGCCGCCATCTTGTCTCTCGGTAGGATCGAGAGACAAGAGGTGGAAAAAAAAAAGGTGTAAATGAATGAATGGGGTAAGGCAGACCCCTCCTGAACCCCTAGGATTGATGAGGGGGCTATTAAAGTTCCCTGCGGGGCATAAGAAAAAAAAAATTGCGATTTTTCGCGGTAAAGGTGCTTCCTGGTACGTTAACCGGGCAGCTAACCGGCAGCGTAACGGGAGTCCGACATATTGTGTTTTTTGAACGTTTGTGATATGTGCACGTGTGGATTTTGTCTAATTAAGGTTAAAAAAAAATATATATATCTTTAAGCGTGTTCTGGCACGCTTACGTTTTGGGTTTGGTTTGCGCTGCAGAGACGATACGTCACGGTTATGCGATGCATCATGAGGCGTCTCACGGGCTACGTGATACGTCACTTAATAAAGAATATATTTTACAGCTATAGATATTAGCTTTTAAAAAACCAATGAAATTCACAGAAAAAACCATAGGTTATAGACCATACATAGTTAGGAATTTGCATTTACAAAACCTTGAAAATTCACTGAAAAAACCATAGGTTATAGACCATATATAGTTAGGGATTAGCATTTAAAAAACCTTATTTTATTTGCACAAAACCATTGAAATTCCATATATAGTTAGTTGCACTAACTATATATCGAGGACCCGCAATCCACTGCTAATGATGTCACATATTACATCATTCATGACATGGTCAGTGACATCACTGATGACATCACTGATGACATCTCAAATGACATCACTGATGACATCACTGATGACATCTCAAATGACATCACTGATGACACCACTGACATCTCATTTGACATTACTGATTACATCACTGATGATATCATTTATGTGATAATACATCTTCAGACTCTAATATAACCTTAGATACACTCAGTGTAAACAGGCACTCACAGACTGTCACACATCCATGGAGTTACTCACACACCTAGTCAGTCATGCAAAGAATCAATCACATCTCCATTTCCTCAACTATACAGTTAGAGACTACTCTCCATCGTTGTCCGGCATGCGGGTTTTGTTTTACACGCCAATTCTCCCCTGCTATTATACCCAGGACCAATTTAGATATTATTAAAGCTGGCCTGATTAACTCAAGATCTATGGTCAGACATGCGGCTGACATTTTTGAGCTGCTTGATGAGCAGGAGTTTGATCTCCTTTTCATTACCGAAACCTGGCTCACTGAGTCTTGTATGCCGGTGCTTGAACTTGCTATTCCACGCGGATTTAGGATCGCTAGGATGGATAGACCGATTGGCAGGGGTGGCGGTGTGGCGGTAATCTATCGTGACCACTGGGCAGTGGTGTGCGAATCGCCAGATTTACTTGGCGATTCAGAATTGCTACACTTTGCTGTGGTCCTCTCCCCCCACTTTACTTTGGGAGGCACCCTACTCTACCGCCCCCCCGGCCATGCCGGTAGTTTTGTGGGCAAAATTGAGGAGGTTATTGTTCCCCGTGCCCTCAATTTTTCTCGCTATCTCCTGCTGGGCGATTTTAACATCCACATGGACACGGGGGATCTGCCTGAATCAATGGCTTTGGCTGAGGTCCTCGCGCTGGCGAACCTGACACAATGGGTGAACTTCCCCACCCATAAGGCTGGTCACTGGTTGGATCTGGTTTGCTCTAACTTCGAGATCACTTTGTTACCCCCTATGAGGGTTACCTGGTCGGACCATGCCTTGCTTTTGTTCACATGGCCCTTAAGCTCTAAAGGGCCGAGTGATCTGCCTGCCCCTCAAGCTCACGCCCAGCGAATAAATGTAACCACTTTTTCAGAGTCTCTTTTGGCTAATCGGCCAATTTTGCCGTCTAACCTAGAGTCTGCTGTGGATTTATTCAATGCCTGGGTTAAACAAAGCGCCGTCGTGCCCACCAATAGAGGTGGTAGTAAACGGGTCAGGTCATCGCCCTCTAAACCCTGGTTCTCCCACGCTCTCAGGGAACTCAAATCCGGCTGTAAAAAACTGGAGCGAGCCTGGCGCCTTGAATTCCGCCCTGATCTGAAGAGCGATCTGCGGAGGGCGCAGAAGGTTTACTATGCCGAAATTAAGGCTGCTAAAAGTAGGTACTTCTCAGAAAGGATAGAGAAGGCGGACAACAATGGCAAAGAAGTCTTTGCCATTGTTCAGAGTTTCCTCTCTCCCAGTGCTGCCTCCCCAGTTCTTCCGGCTTCTGATCTCTGGTGCGAGGAACTGTCCTGTTTTTTCGACAATAAAATCGCTAAAATCCAAGAAGAGCTCCAAAACTCCTGTGGTCTTCTTCAGCCCTTGTCACCCTTTGCCTGCTCTGGTGGGAAGCAATCCATCAGTCAATTTTCCATCTTTGAGCCAGCTCTGCAAGCGGACGTGCTGGCCATCCTGGAGTCACTAAAGTTGGGTTCACCCTCTGATCCGTGCCCCGTCAGGGTTCTGGGAGGAGCGGCGAGCTTGGTATATCAGGAGGCCACTCAGGTTGTTAATCTGTCTCTGGCCTCTGCTTCTGTGCCCATGTGTTGGAAACAGGCGAAATTACTTCCCCTGCTAAAGAAACCTGGCTTGGACCCTCTAGCCACATCCAGTTATCGTCCGATATCGCTGCTCCCGGCATTGGCGAAGGTCTGTGAAAAGGTTGTCTTCAGACAACTGAATAATTTCATTGAGTCCTCTAAAGCCCTTCACCCGGCTCAATCGGGTTTCAGGGCGGCTTTTAGTACTGAGACGGCCCTGGTGGAAGTCTCAGAGGCTATTAGGGAGTGCCTTGACGGAGGTGGCAGAGCGGTCCTGGTTTTGCTGGACCTATCTGCCGCCTTTGATACGGTACCCCATGCTCTGCTGCTGAATCGGCTAGCAGAGGTGGGACTGTCAGGCGCGGTTCTGGCCTGGCTGTCCTCATTTCTGTCGGAGCGGACGCAGCAAGTATGGATACCTCCTTACGCCTCGTCTCCCAAGAAGCTCAGCACAGGGGTCCCTCAGGGGTCGACGTTGAGCCCTTTGTTGTTCAACATTTATATGACTCCGTTGATCCATCTGGCTGAGCAGTGGGGAGCCAAAATAATTGCGTATGCCGACGACACACAGCTGTTGTTTACCTGGCCTAAGAATTGCTTAGATGCCAGTGTCGTCTGCTCCTGTCTATCCAATGTCTTTCGGTGGCTCCTTTCAGCCCAACTCAAATGTAACGAGGACAAGACAGAGCTGCTGTTTTATGGCAACTTCCCGGCCAATTTTAAGGATCTTATTTGGCCGCCTGATTTTGCCTGTCCCAGCTCTCTCGGAGGCCTGGCCAAAAACTTGGGGGTCTGGTTTGGACAGGATCTTAGGTTTGAAGTGCATCTAAAAAAACTTACGGCGACCTGTTTCTTGACCCTTAAGTCACTAAAAAGGTTCCTCCCACTGCTTCATAGGGAAGCAAAAGAGACGGTTCTGCGTGCTCTGATCTTATCAAGGCTAGATTACGCCAACGCCCTCTTTAGCGGTCTCCCTAAATATCTTATCAATCGAATGCAGATCATTCAGAATGCTGCGGTTCGACTTTTATTTCACCTCCCGAGAAGAACTAGCGCATCTGCCCATCTTCGAAAGCTCCACTGGCTGCCAGTGGCCCATCGTATTGTGTTTAAATCACTGGTCCTGGCCTTTCGTGCCTTGCACCAACAAGGACCACAATATTTGCACAAGAGGTTCACTTTCTATATTCCTCGCCGTGCACTCCGATCAGCTAATCTCCTTCAGATGTTTACGCCTAAAGTCAGATATGCGAGATTGGGTGGTCAGTCTATTTCTGTCCAAGCAGCTCGGTCGTGGAATGCCCTGCCGCTCTCTTTGCGAGCTTCAGCCACATTGACAGAATTTAAGAAGGGGTTAAAAACCCACCTTTTTAATCTCAGTATCTAGTTGCTTTTTTTTTCTTTCTCCTTCTGGTTTGGCCCTGTTTAAGCTCACATATCGCGCCAGGATACTCTGTAGTAGCAGAGCGCGTAATAAAATATTTTATACATTTTATACATACACACACCTTACTTATTCAAACATATAGTAACACATATTTACTCTCTTATACAATCCTTGATACAAGTTCACAATGATTCATACAGCCACTCACACATTCACTGGCTCTTATGTTCAGTTATTTATATATGTCAACTCTCACATGGAGTGTGTTTTACATATGTACTTACTTTGACATGTAGCACTGAGATATCCATTCACTCACCAATATACTCATGCACACAGTCAACTGTCCATACAGCTGTTTCTACATGCACTTTTGAACCCATACACCTAGGGAATCAACTGCTCACACATCTATGCACAGAGTTATACACCTCCCAGCCACCCACACACATACTCAGTCTCCCATACAAATACTTGGGCAACCATTCAATAACCCATATAGTTACTGATATAGCTACTGATTTAAACATGCAGCAGTTTACAGAACAACATAAATAATGATTGCCAAATTAAGACACTTTAATCACTAACCCATACACTCAGTGAGACACATTTAATCATTCTCTCATACAGTCAGTCATGCACCTACTAAATCCTTCATCCAGACACTTATACATCCACTCATTCTTCAATATGTAAGACATATTTTAACTTTACAGAAACATACAGTCACTGGGTGTTGTCATCAGTGATGTCATCAGTGATGTAATTTGAGATGTCATCAGTGATGTCATCAGTGATGTCACTGACCATGTCATGAATGATGTAATATGTGACATCATTAGCAGTGGATTGCGGGTCCGCGATATATAGTTAGTGCAACTAACTATATATGGAATTTCAATGGTTTTGTGGAAATAAAATAAGGTTTTTTAAATGCTAATCCCTAACTATATATGGTCTATAACCTATGGTTTTTTCAGTGAATTTTCAAGGTTTTGTAAATGCAAATTCCTAACTATATATGGTCTATAACCTATGGTTTTTTCTGTGAATATATATATATATATATATATATATATATATATATATATATATATATATATATATATATATATATATATATATATATATATATATATATATATATAAATTTTAGATCAAGCTTCTCATCAAAGAAGACGCCGCGCACCACTTCATAGTTGGTTTAAGTGCTTTATTTTTCTGTAGGTTTCTCCCACCTACGCGTTTCGGACTTTACCAGTCCCTGATCACGGTATACAAACAGTAGTCCCTTGTTTATTTCCTTATTCATACTAGAAAGCCCACATGGCCAGTTACGATGCATTGTGGGTGTCGTAGGCAATTGCAGTTTTGCATTGGTTTTTGCAACAATTATCATCATGCCTTGAGTCAGCAAATTTAATCTTTGCATTGCGATTAGGGTAATTATTGGTGAAATTTATACCAATACTAATCTGTTTCTACATATAGTATGTAAAAATCCTTTTTCAACGATGGACAGTAAACAATTATTGGTGAAATTTATACCAATACTAATCTGTTTCTACATATAGTATGTAAAAATCCGTTTTCAACGATGGACAGTAAACAATTATTACTTGATGTCCATTAGTTAGGTTTATGGCTGAGTGCCTTATTTTAACTTGACCAATGAGAAAATGTAACCCGCAAACCCTTGGCATTTAGATAAATAAAATTTACACCATTCTGCTTATCTTACACATTAACTCATACTGTGCATGAAAAATACTTTGAATTGTAGGTCTTATACTTGATTAGACGTTACAGTTGTTGTAATTACACCAATAGATCATATGTCCCTGTTAGTCGCTTTTTAGTCTCTTATAATGTTTCTTTGTGCGTTTTTACAGATGCACATACATCTTATCATCCCCATTCAGACCCATCGGGGTCTTTGTTTTAAATCTGATTATCAGTTTAGATTCGAGACGTCGTAATTTTGTGATTCGATCTCTGCCTCTCTCATCTTCATTAATCATAGCTATGCCTTTATCGAGATATATTGACTCATTTCTACAGGAATATGTTAAGGGCCTCAAAAGTTATGTGCAAGATACCAGTGACTTCCTAACCAAAATTCAATTCATTACTTGGCAACCATCCTTCCTAATGCTTGCATTAGATGTTACAAGCTTATACACGTGTATCAAAAACCAAGATGGTTTGAGGGCTATAGAATATTTCTTAGCGAGGAGACCCATATCCTTTGTTCAACATTCCAAAATGATTTATAAAATGCTGCAATTTTGTCTTGAAAATAATCTTTTTCTATTTGATGGTAAAATGTATCAGCAGATTCAGGGTGTTGCTATGGGGGCCAGCTTCTCCCCCAGTTACGCCTGTTTATTTATGGGCTGGTGGGAGGAGCTGGTCCTCAGGCAGCAGCATGAACTTATATACAACACGAATGTAGTCACATGGCTGCGATACATTGATGATTTGTTTATAGTTTGGGATGGGGACCAGGCGAGCGCTTCAGAGTTCATTGAGAAATTGAATGATAATGCAGTTAACCTCCACTTTACGGCTGACATCAGTAAGTTTACTGTAACCTTTCTGGATGTACAGATCAAGGTAGAAGGAGACAGATTAACTACCACTTTGTACCGGAAACCTACGGCCGGCAATACTTTATTGCATGCCTCTAGTGCTCATCCGTCTCACTTAATCATGAGCATACCGTATGGTGAAATGCTCCGCATTCGACGGATTTGCAGTGAAGAAGAAGACTGCAGTAACAAACTGCTAGAATGTAAAACTAGGTTTCTAAGCAGAGGGTACAGTTCTGCGGTAATAGAGTCAGCCATTAACAAATCCAAATCACTTAGTAGAAGGGATCTGCTGAAATACAAAAACAGACATAAGGAAAAAACTGGAGCTGATGAACCAGTTAGGCTTATTCCCAACTTTTCCAGACAGGAAAAACAAATCAAGGGAATTGTGAGAAAAAATTGGCCCATCATTAAAAGTGACCCCATCATAGGAGGCACCCTTCCCACAAGTCCTGCGGTGTCCTTCAGAAAAACTAATAGTATGGGGTCCTCATTAGTGAAAAGCAGTATTGAGGCCAGGCCTAAAAACAGTTGGCTGAGGGCTAGAAAAGGTTTTCACAAATGCTCTGTGTGCAAGGCTTGCCAATACGGGACTAATACCATCAGTTATAAAACAGCTTTTGATCCAGGCATTGATCAAATTAACTTACATTTGGGTGCAAAACAGAATATGCCATCTATGTGCTTACATGTAGCTGCAATTTAAAATACATAGGGAGCACGAAATTGCCTGTGCACAAAAGGATATTGCAGCACATTAGAGCTATTTGTAATAATGAGGAAAGCTACCTGGTAGCCAGACATTTCAAACATAGTCACAACAGCGATCCCACATTTTTAAAATACTATGTGATAGATGCTGTACTCCCTACTAAGCATGGGCGGAAAATCCGTTACGCTCGCGGATTTTGCGGATTTTTGGGAAATTCGCAATCCGCGAGATTTGCGAATTTCCCGCAAAATCCGCAAATTCGCACGCAGCGGATTTTTTTGGCGGCGCGCGGCGTTGGTGATACAATTTTTGCGGCGCGCGGCGTTTATCATCGTTTGCCGAGTTGTTTTTCTCGATAGTTTGCGAGTGCTGCGCCATTTTGGATCTTGCTGTGTGATCCCGCGGGAATTGGCGAGCGCGATTACGTCATCGCGGCTTGCCAGCGATAGTTTGTCAACGCGAGTACGGCGAGATCACGTCTCGCGGTACTTCGCAATTGCGAGATTTGAGATGCGGCGAGCGAAAATATAAAATTTGCAATTCTGCACAAGAAATCCACCAGCAAGCAGCATAAACCTTCTAGAAATGATGATTTTTATCTGAATAACTCCTTAGTTTGACATTTGCCTGCACTTTTTTAGCGAGGAGTCCATTTTGGGGAGGGGGGCAGGGGGGTGGGAGGAAGGAAGTGCCCCACAGTCTTCAACTTCCTGTTCCTGTTCAGCAGGCTCCTCCCAGTGCTTTGTCCATCTCCTGGTCACTTTTCATTTGGGTCTGGAGCTGGAAGGATTACTTTTTGTGGATGCTGCTGGATATTTGGATTTGAGGCCTTTTTGACTTTCTTTGGATCACTGTTGGATTAGAAATTTTACAAGTAAGTTTGTTTGGGGCATTACAGTTGCTGCAATTAAAATTTTGGAATTTTCGATTTTTGGGCTGTTTTGGGGCCTTTTGCCAAGGGGTACTCAGTGGTGGGTGGACTGAGTCTTTCTGTGGGTTGTCTTGAACTTAAACATCATGGAGGCCATGGATGGATTGGGATTGTGCTGATTTTTCAGTGATTTTCGTTTTTTGGGGCTGTACTTGTGGCCTTTTCACCAGGGGTATTTGAGTCTAGCATGGGCCTAGTCTTTCTGTAGGTTGTCTTGAATTTAAACATCATGGAGGGCACGGATGGAATGGGATTGTGCTGATTTTTCAGTGATTTTCGTTTTTTGGGCCTGTACATGTGGCCTTTTCACCAGGGGTATTTGAGTCTAGCATGGGCCTAGTCTTTCTGTGGGCTGTCTTGAACTTAAACATCATGGAGGGCATGGATGGAATGGGATTGTGCTGATTTTTCTGTGTTTTTCGATTTTTGACCTGTTGTTGGGGCCTTTTGACCAGGGGTAGTGAGTGGTGCATGGGCCTAGTCTTTCTGTGGGGTGTCTTGAATTTAAACATCATGGAGGGCATGGATGGCATGGGGATTGTGCTGATTTTTCTGTGTTTTTCGATTTTTTGGATTGTTCATGGGGACAGGCCATGTGGGTGGGGGCCATTTTGAGTGCTGGTACAGGCAGGCCCTGGCCATGTGCTAGGAGGCAAGTGGCCATTTTGAATGCAGGCTTTGTTGTTAGGCCTCCAACCATTTTGCCTACTTTTCAACCTTTATTTATGCCCAGGGGTAGTGAGTCTTGCATGGGCCTAGTCTTTCTGTGGGTTGTCTTGAATTTAAACATCATGGAGGCCATGGATGGAATGGGATTGTGCTGATTTTGCAGTGTTTTTCGATTTTTGGGGGTGTTCATGGGGAGGGACAGGCCATGTGGCTGGTGGCCATTTTGAGTGCAGCTACAGGCACTGGCCATGTGCTGGCAGGCAAGTGGCCATTTTGAATGCAGGCTTTGTTGTTAGGCCTCCAACCATGTTGCCTACTTTTCAACCTTTATTTATGCCCAGGGGTAGTGAGTCTTGCATGGGCCTAGTCTTTCTGTGGGTTGTCTTGAATTTAAACATCATGGAGGCCATGGATGGAATGGGATTGTGCAGATTTTTCAGTGATTTTCGTTTTTTGGGCCTGTACTTGTGGCCTTTTCACCAGGGGTATTTGAGTCTAGCATGGGCCTAGTCTTTCTGTGGGCTGTCTTGAACTTAAACATCATGGAGGGCATGGATGGAATGGGATTGTGCTGTTTTTTCTGTGTTTTTCGATTTTTGACCTGTTGTTTGGGCCTTTTGACCAGGGGTAGTGAGTGGTGCATGGGCCTAGTCTTTCTGTGGGGTGTCTTGAATTTAAACATCATGGAGGGCATGGATGGCATGGGGATTGTGCTGATTTTTCTGTGTTTTTCAATTTTTTGGATTGTTCATGGGGACAGGCCATGTGGGTGGGGGCCATTTTGAGTGCTGGTACAGGCAGGCCCTGGCCATGTGCTAGGAGGCAAGTGGCCATTTTGAATGCAGGCTTTGTTGTTAGGCCTCCAACCATTTTGCCTACTTTTCAACCTTTATTTATGCCCAGGGGTAGTGAGTCTTGCATGGGCCTAGTCTTTCTGTGGGTTGTCTTGAATTTAAACATCATGGAGGCCATGGATGGAATGGGATTGTGCTGATTTTTCAGTGATTTTTGTTTTTTGGGCCTGTACTTGTGGCCTTTTCACCAGGGGTATTTGAGTCTAGCATGGGCCTAGTCTTTCTGTGGGCTGTCTTGAACTTAAACATCATGGAGGGCATGGATGGAATGGGATTGTGCTGTTTTTTCTGTGTTTTTCAATTTTTGACCTGTTGTTGGGGCCTTTTGACCAGGGGTAGTGAGTGGTGCATGGGCCTAGTCTTTCTGTGGGGTGTCTTGAATTTAAACATCATGGAGGGCATGGATGGCATGGGGATTGTGCTGATTTTTCTGTGTTTTTCGATTTTTTGGATTGTTCATGGGGACAGGCCATGTGGGTGGGGGCCATTTTGAGTGCTGGTACAGGCAGGCCCTGGCCATGTGCTAGGAGGCAAGTGGCCATTTTGAATGCAGGCTTTGTTGTTAGGCCTCCAACCATTTTGCCTACTTTTCAACCTTTATTTATGCCCAGGGGTAGTGAGTCTTGCATGGGCCTAGTCTTTCTGTGGGTTGTCTTGAATTTAAACATCATGGAGGCCATGGATGGAATGGGATTGTGCTGATTTTTCAGTGATTTTCGTTTTTTGGGCCTGTACTTGTGGCCTTTTCACCAGGGGTATTTGAGTCTAGCATGGGCCTAGTCTTTCTGTGGGCTGTCTTGAACTTAAACATCATGGAGGGCATGGATGGAATGGGATTGTGCTGTTTTTTCTGTGTTTTTCGATTTTTGACCTGTTGTTGGGGCCTTTTGACCAGGGGTAGTGAGTGGTGCATGGGCCTAGTCTTTCTGTGGGGTGTCTTGAATTTAAACATCATGGAGGGCATGGATGGCATGGGGATTGTGCTGATTTTTCTGTGTTTTTCGATTTTTTGGATTGTTCATGGGGACAGGCCATGTGGGTGGGGGCCATTTTGAGTGCTGGTACAGGCAGGCCCTGGCCATGTGCTAGGAGGCAAGTGGCCATTTTGAATGCAGGCTTTGTTGTTAGGCCTCCAACCATTTTGCCTACTTTTCAACCTTTATTTATGCCCAGGGGTAGTGAGTCTTGCATGGGCCTAGTCTTTCTGTGGGTTGTCTTGAATTTAAACATCATGGAGGCCATGGATGGAATGGGATTGTGCTGATTTTTCAGTGATTTTCGTTTTTTGGGCCTGTACTTGTGGCCTTTTCACCAGGGGTATTTGAGTCTAGCATGGGCCTAGTCTTTCTGTGGGCTGTCTTGAACTTAAACATCATGGAGGGCATGGATGGAATGGGATTGTGCTGTTTTTTCTGTGTTTTTCGATTTTTGACCTGTTGTTGGGGCCTTTTGGCCAGGGGTAGTGAGTGGTGCATGGGCCTAGTCTTTCTGTGGGGTGTCTTGAATTTAAACATCATGGAGGGTATGGATGGCATGGGGATTGTGCTGATTTTTCTGTGTTTTTCGATTTTTTGGATTGTTCATGGGGACAGGCCATGTGGGTGGGGGCCATTTTGAGTGCTGGTACAGGCAGGCCCTGGCCATGTGCTAGGAGGCAAGTGGCCATTTTGAATGCAGGCTTTGTTGTTAGGCCTCCAACCATTTTGCCTACTTTTCAACCTTTATTTATGCCCAGGGGTAGTGAGTCTTGCGTGGGCCTAGTCTTTCTGTGGGTTGTCTTGAATTTAAACATTATGGAGGCCATGGATGGATTGGGATTGTGCTGATTTTGCAGTGTTTTTCGATTTTTTTGTGCTGTATAACTGAACTGATGTTCCTCTGTCTTCCATTTTTTTTAGGTGCACAAGACTCAAGAGAACCACCAGTGCCAGGAAGAAGTCCTGCAGCGGTGTGTGTGTGCAGCATAACGTCACGCGACGTCACGTCTGGCCTCAGACAACTCTACAATTCGTGCAACTGCGGCCTGCTGTCTGACCTGCTCTGAAGAAGATGGCCCCAAAGAAAGGTCTCCGTAGCTCCTCTAGCAAGAAAGTTGCTAGTAAGGAGCAGAAGAAGCAAGTTACCAAGGAGGCTGGTGTGCCACCCGCCACGTTTTTTGGGAGAAAAAAAAAAGTACGCCTGCAGCAGCAGGATCTGCTGGGGACCAAGCTGGGAGCAGCACCCCTGCTCCATTGGGTTCAGTGCCTCCACCACCACGCCAACTTAAGTCAAAGCCCTTGGGTGCTTCAGAGGCAGTCAGTGTACTTCTCCAATCACCATCGACCAGTGATGTTGGCTCATCGCAAGAAAGTAGCAGCAATGTCCCTGAATCAACACAGGTTGTTGTAACTCATCTGACAAGTGTTGAACAACCACAGCCGCAACAACAACACCATGTGCAAGTACACGCCCAAGTACATGTGGAAGGAGAGGCAGCAAAAGGAGATGCGCAAGCAAAGGTGCATGGAGGTTCACAAGTGCCCACAATAGTTGTTCCACCCGAAGTAGGGGCACATCAGGAAATCGACAATGAAGCTGAGGTATCATTGGAAGCCACTCCTCCTGATGATCATTCATTGTCTTCCACATCCCTAGCAAGGAAAAGATCAAGGGGGGTGTCTACATCTTCTTCAAGCCCACCTCGTTCTGATGCAAGTGATCTGTCTTGGGAACCACAACTGCGGTCTGACAGTGAGGCACACCATGATCTGACACCGGTACCTAAGCGTAAAAGGAAGGTCGTCCAAAAACTCAAACCTATGGAGTGTGATGAGGCTCAACAAGAAGTGACAGATACTGCTGGTGATGAAGCCTCTCACAATGACGACGAGCCAGTCATCACAAAGGTCACTGCAGCCCCACCGGGCATGCAGCAAAGAGACATTTTGACCCTATCCCGAGAAGCTGCTGAGCGTGATGATGATGTCGGCGAGGAGGCAATGGAAATGGAATCATTAGATTTGGAGTTAAGTAGTACACCAAAACCTACCGCTTCCATATTTCTTCCTCGCAAGAAGGTACCCACCTCGTCCTCGACCTCAATTCGTGGTGGTGAAAGTGCAAAACGTACTGAAGTTCGGCAATCCACATCCTCCACTTCATCTGGCATTAGCAGCAGGACCACCACCACCAGTATCGCCGCCTCCTCCGGCCCCCAAAGACATTTCAAGTCTCCAGTTTGGGACTTCTTTAGTGTTTGCCCAAAAATGGAAAACGTAGCCATTTGTAGCATTTGTAAGCTTCGAGTTAGTCGTGGTAAGTTTGGTACCAACTATGGTACCGGAGGCCAGAGAGGTCATCTTAGGAGAACGCACGATGTCCAATGGTTTGCGCACCTACACGCGATCAAGGAAGCCCGAATTGCACGCAATGAAAACGTTGATTTTTCATCTGATGATGACGAGGAGGAAGAAGACGATTCAAACACTTCACTTACGCCCAGTACCCCTGTCAGCAGCACACCCCATGTGAGCCACACAGAGAGTGAGACATCAATGCGGAAAAGTTCATCAGCGAGCGTAACTGGGTCGAAGATATCATCATCATCCCGTAAATCCTTGGTCCAGGGCAACATTAAAAAGATGTTGTTTACAGAAGCGCAATATGAACGCAACCACCCAATGACGCATCTGTATAACACTAAGCTGGCTAAAATGCTAGCTCTGGACCTTCTCCCTTTTTCTTTTGTAGAAGGGGTTGGTTTTCTAGAATTAGTGGCAGCGCTCTGCCCTAAATGGAAGGTTCCTAGCCGGTTCTATTTTGCCCGAGTTGCGGTTCCAGCACTACATGAAGATGTTCTGACGGTGATTGGGGCAGCTTTGCAGAAGAGTGCTGTTCACACTATACATCTGACAACAGACATGTGGACCAGTGGCGCAGGCGCTGATTACATGTGCATCACTGCACACTGGGTCTCTTTTTCAGGGGCTAAAGCAAAGCTAAACACAGGTGTTGACACGAACATTGTTTTTAAAGCTGCTCGGAAACATGCAACACTAGCCATGTTTGGTTTGGAGAAACGTCAAACAGCAGAAAACATTTTGGATGTCTTTAACACAAAGGTCCTTAACTGGCTGTCCCCACTAAAACGCCGGGTTGGTTATGTTTCCACGGACAATGGCGCCAATATAGTTAAGGCCATGAGGGACGGTGACTATTTCAGAGTGCCGTGTTTGGCGCACTGTATAAACCTGGTTGTCCAAAAATTCTTGGCTAATAAAGCCAGTGCAGCGTACAGTGTATTGGACAACTGCCGAAAAATGTGCAAGCATTTCAGCCATTCTTTTAAGGCCCGGAAGCAGCTGAGGAGCCTGCTATATCAACGTAAAATGCCAGTGAAAGCACTCATCCAGGAGGTGGTAACACGTTGGAACTCAACCTTCTACATGCTTGAGCGTCTGTATGAGCAGTATACGGAACTCGATCAATATTTCCTTACAGAGGGTACAGAGGAGCTGAGGATGGGTGGGCCGCAATGGAACATAGTTCAAGGCCTGACACGCATGCTTCGTCCTTTTGAGTTCTTCACGCGTGCAGTCAGCAAGGAGGACTCTAATTTGGGAAAAGCTATCCCATTGTTGTACATGCTGGAGGACCAACTGAAGGAGGTGTGTTCTGTGTTTGAAAAAGATGACAAAAACCAAGACTCTTTGCTTCTGGCTGAGCAATTATTAGAGCTCCTACAAGGTGATGAACGTCTTAAAAAGATCCACTCAGAACAGCATTACATTTGTGCTACTATTCTGGATCCACGCTACAAAAAGGCGCTGGCAGGCCAAGCATTCTTTCCTTTTGATGATGAACATGTTCCAAAGTACAAACGTTGGCTAGCCTTGTCAGCCAAGAGGTTTGAAAGAGAACGGCTGGAAATTGAAGGAAATGGCAGTACATCAGCAGGCCATCCCCAGTCAAAACAATCCACTTCTGCACCTGTGGCTGTGGCACAAGTGACCTCTCAGCCGTTAAAGACACCGGCAACCGGATCATCTGCACGAAACACAACAGAAACATTGGAGGCTGAAGAGGATTGGCTAGCTCTGCGTGGGTTTGGTTCTCAAAAGGTCAGAGGCACAGCAAGAGCTAAGCAAAGTGGAGGAACCTTGGATGAGGACCTTGAGTCGATGGTGAAGGACTATCTGAATGACTCAACAGAGGTCTATGTTAATTCTGACCCATTGGCGTATTGGCATGGGAAAAAAGAATTGTGGCCACAGCTCACCAACCTGGCTTTAAACTACTTGTCTTGCCCACTCGCAAGCGTGTCTTCTGAACGGGTTTTCAGTGCTGCTGGTGGCATTGTAACTCCCAAACGGAGCCGCCTCTCACCCAAAAATGTGGAGAGGTTAACAATGATCAAGATGAATCAGCACCTCATACCACCAGATTTCAGAGTACGAGAGAGCGTGCCGGATGAAGAGGAGGTGGCCTGCAACATAGATGAGGGAATTTCTACTCTGTCAGGTGACACTGAGCTCACCCTGCCTGAATTCGCAGAGTATGATGACGAAGCCTTATTCTCATTCCTGGACCGTGATACCGAGCCCTGAAAATGAGACAACGAATCAATAACTTTCTTTTTCGTCCCTATTCACTTTTATTCCTGTGTGTCTGTCTTTCTTTGTTGTGCACAGTTAATATATTTCAAACTTTAATCAGATAATCACAAAATCAAGCCCATCAGCAGAACTGTCTTCGCTGGTTTGCTAATTGATTTGAAGTTGCCGCAGTCTGCATTCCTCAGGTTCACAAGTTCAGAAGAACATGCTCCTCTATCCTCCTCCTCCAGACTCCTATTTCCATCAAACCAGAGGGCTGGTTTACGCCCAATGAAGAAAGACTCAGCACTTGTGGGGGTGTTGTTGTACCTCTTTGCAGGTGAGTTGACGGCTCTGGGACCATTGTTGGGAAGCTCTAATACCGGATAAAAGTGTTTTGGACCAAATCCCAGGCGGAAATTTTTTTGTGTTTTTGATGACTTGCTTGCCTTTGAGGTGCTCTTAGGGGGGGTTCCGTCTGTTTGTGGGTGAGTTTCGTGGTCTGGCAGCACTGCTGGGACACTCTAATCTTGATTGCATTTGCTTTTCAGGAAATCCGTCGTGGCAACCCCGACTTATGGCCTAGCTACGCAGTGCGTTTGGACCGAAGGCCGAGAAATATTGCAAGTATGAGATTTTGCTTTTGGCCTGTTTGGGGGTGTTATGCTTCTTGGCGGGTGGGTTGGCATGTCTTGGGGCATTCCTGGGAAGGTCTAATACCGGGTAGAAGTGGTTGGGACAAAATCCAGGCCGATTTTTTTTTGGCTATTTCTGACATTTTGCTCAATGTAGCATTTTCGGGGGCCTGTTTGGGGGGCTTCCTGGTGTTTGTGGGTGGGTTTCGGGGTCTGGGCGCACTGCTGGCTATATATACTTTACTTTGCAAGAGGTTTGAAGCAAATCCATGGTGGCAGAGGGGAGTTAGGGCCTAGCTGCAGAGCGCACGCGGAGTGATTTGTGAAATTTGTGAAAAATTTACTGTCCCCATTTTTGTACTTTTGCTCTTTGGCTGTTTGGGGGTCTTCTACTCGTTTTCTCCTGGGTTGACGGCTCTGGGGCCATTGCTGGGAAGCTCTAATACCGGATAAAAGTGTTTTGGACCAAATCCCAGGCGGAAAATTTTTTGTGTTTTTGATGACTTGCTTGCCTTTGAGGTGCTCTTAGGGGGGGTTCCGTCTGTTTGTGGGTGAGTTTCGTGGTCTGGGAGCACTGCTGGGACACTCTAATCTTGATTGCATTTGCTTTTCAGGAAATCCGTCGTGGCAACCCCGACTTATGGCCTAGCTACGCAGTGCGTTTGGACCGAAGGCCGAGAAATATTGCAAGTATGAGATTTTGCTTTTGGCCTGTTTGGGGGTGTTATGCTTCTTGGCGGGTGGGTTGGCGTGTCTTGGGGCATTCCTGGGAAGGTCTAATACCGGGTAGAAGTGGTTGGGACAAAATCCAGGCCGATTTTTTTTTGGCTATTTCTGACATTTTGCTCAATGTAGCGTTTTCGGGGGCCTGTTTGGGGGGCTTCCTGGTGTTTGTGGGTGGGTTTCGGGGTCTGGGCGCACTGCTGGCTATATATACTTTACTTTGCAAGAGGTTTGAAGCAAATCCATGGTGGCAGAGGGGAGTTAGGGCTTAGCTGCAGAGCGCGCGCGGAGTGATTTGTGAAATTTGTGAAAAATTTACTAAGTCCCCATTTTTGTACTTTTGCTCTTTGGCTGTTTTGGGGTCTTCTACTCGTTTTCTCCTGGGTTGACGGCTCTGGGGCCATTGCTGGGAAGCTCTAATACCGGATAAAAGTGTTTTGGACCAAATCCCAGGCGGAAATTTTTTTGTGTTTTTGATGACTTGCTTGCCTTTGAGGTGCTCTTAGGGGGGGTTCCGTCTGTTTGTGGGTGAGTTTCGTGGTCTGGGAGCACTGCTGGGACACTCTAATCTTGATTGCATTTGCTTTTCAGGAAATCCGTCGTGGCAACCCCGACTTATGGCCTAGCTACGCAGTGCGTTTGGACCGAAGGCCGAGAAATATTGCAAGTATGAGATTTTGCTTTTGGCCTGTTTGGGGGTGTTATGCTTCTTGGCGGGTGGGTTGGCGTGTCTTGGGGCATTCCTGGGAAGGTCTAATACTGGGTAGAAGTGGTTGGGACAAAATCCAGGCCGATTTTTTTTGGCTATTTCTGACATTTTGCTCAATGTAGCGTTTTCGGGGGCCTGTTTGGGGGGCTTCCTGGTGTTTGTGGGTGGGTTTCGGGGTCTGGGCGCACTGCTGGCTATATATACTTTACTTTGCAAGAGGTTTGAAGCAAATCCATGGTGGCAGAGGGGAGTTAGGGCCTAGCTGCAGAGCGCGCGCGGAGTGATTTGTGAAATTTGTGAAAAATTTACTAAGTCCCCATTTTTGTACTTTTGCTCTTTGGCTGTTTGGGGGTCTTCTACTCGTTTTCTCCTGGGTTGACGGCTCTGGGGCCATTGCTGGGAAGCTCTAATACCGGATAAAAGTGTTTTGGACCAAATCCCAGGCGGAAATTTTTTTGTGTTTTTGATGACTTGCTTGCCTTTGAGGTGCTCTTAGGGGGGGTTCCGTCTGTTTGTGGGTGAGTTTCGTGGTCTGGGAGCACTGCTGGGACACTCTAATCTTGATTGCATTTGCTTTTCAGGAAATCCGTTGTGGCAACCCCGACTTATGGCCTAGCTACGCAGTGCGTTTGGACCGAAGGCCGAGAAATATTGCAAGTATGAGATTTTGCTTTTGGCCTGTTTGGGGGTGTTATGCTTCTTGGCGGGTGGGTTGGCGTGTCTTGGGGCATTCCTGGGAAGGTCTAATACCGGGTAGAAGTGGTTGGGACAAAATCCAGGCCGATTTTTTTTTGGCTATTTCTGACATTTTGCTCAATGTAGCGTTTTCGGGGGCCTGTTTGGGGGGCTTCCTGGTGTTTGTGGGTGGGTTTCGTGGTCTGGGCGCACTGCTGGCTATATATACTTTACTTTGCAAGAGGTTTGAAGCAAATCCATGGTGGCAGAGGGGAGTTAGGGCTTAGCTGCAGAGCGCGCGCGGAGTGATTTGTGAAATTTGTGAAAAATTTACTAAGTCCCCATTTTTGTACTTTTGCTCTTTGGCTGTTTTGGGGTCTTCTACTCGTTTTCTCCTGGGTTGACGGCTCTGGGGCCATTGCTGGGAAGCTCTAATACCGGATAAAAGTGTTTTGGACCAAATCCCAGGCGGAATTTTTTTTGTGTTTTTGATGACTTGCTTGCCTTTGAGGTGCTCTTAGGGGGGGTTCCGTCTGTTTGTGGGTGAGTTTCGTGGTCTGGGAGCACTGCTGGGACACTCTAATCTTGATTGCATTTGCTTTTCAGGAAATCCGTCGTGGCAACCCCGACTTATGGCCTAGCTACGCAGTGCGTTTGGACCGAAGGCCGAGAAATATTGCAAGTATGAGATTTTGCTTTTGGCCTGTTTGGGGGTGTTATGCTTCTTGGCGGGTGGGTTGGCGTGTCTTGGGGCATTCCTGGGAAGGTCTAATACCGGGTATAAGTGGTTGGGACAAAATCCAGGCCGATTTTTTTTTGGCTATTTCTGACATTTTGCTCAATGTAGCGTTTTCGGGGGCCTGTTTGGGGGGCTTCCTGGTGTTTGTGGGTGGGTTTCGGGGTCTGGGCGCACTGCTGGCTATATATACTTTACTTTGCAAGAGGTTTGAAGCAAATCCATGGTGGCAGAGGGGAGTTAGGGCTTAGCTGCAGAGCGCGCGCGGAGTGATTTGTGAAATTTGTGAAAAATTTACTAAGTCCCCATTTTTGTACTTTTGCTCTTTGGCTGTTTTGGGGTCTTCTACTCGTTTTCTCCTGGGTTGACGGCTCTGGGGCCATTGCTGGGAAGCTCTAATACCGGATAAAAGTGTTTTGGACCAAATCCCAGGCGGAATTTTTTTTGTGTTTTTGATGACTTGCTTGCCTTTGAGGTGCTCTTAGGGGGGGTTCCGTCTGTTTGTGGGTGAGTTTCGTGGTCTGGGAGCACTGCTGGGACACTCTAATCTTGATTGCATTTGCTTTTCAGGAAATCCGTCGTGGCAACCCCGACTTATGGCCTAGCTACGCAGTGCGTTTGGACCGAAGGCCGAGAAATATTGCAAGTATGAGATTTTGCTTTTGGCCTGTTTGGGGGTGTTATGCTTCTTGGCGGGTGGGTTGGCGTGTCTTGGGGCATTCCTGGGAAGGTCTAATACTGGGTAGAAGTGGTTGGGACAAAATCCAGGCCGATTTTTTTTTGGCTATTTCTGACATTTTGCTCAATGTAGCGTTTTCGGGGGCCTGTTTGGGGGGCTTCCTGGTGTTTGTGGGTGGGTTTCGGGGTCTGGGCGCACTGCTGGCTATATATACTTTACTTTGCAAGAGGTTTGAAGCAAATCCATGGTGGCAGAGGGGAGTTAGGGCCTAGCTGCAGAGCGCGCGCGGAGTGATTTGTGAAATTTGTGAAAAATTTACTAAGTCCCCATTTTTGTACTTTTGCTCTTTGGCTGTTTGGGGGTCTTCTACTCGTTTTCTCCTGGGTTGACGGCTCTGGGGCCATTGCTGGGAAGCTCTAATACCGGATAAAAGTGTTTTGGACCAAATCCCAGGCGGAAAATTTTTTGTGTTTTTGATGACTTGCTTGCCTTTGAGGTGCTCTTAGGGGGGGTTCCGTCTGTTTGTGGGTGAGTTTCGTGGTCTGGGAGCACTGCTGGGACACTCTAATCTTGATTGCATTTGCTTTTCAGGAAATCCGTCGTGGCAACCCCGACTTATGGCCTAGCTACGCAGTGCGTTTGGACCGAAGGCCGAGAAATATTGCAAGTATGAGATTTTGCTTTTGGCCTGTTTGGGGGTGTTATGCTTCTTGGCGGGTGGGTTGGCGTGTCTTGGGGCATTCCTGGGAAGGTCTAATACTGGGTAGAAGTGGTTGGGACAAAATCCAGGCCGATTTTGTTTTGGCTATTTCTGACATTTTGCTCAATGTAGCGTTTTCGGGGGCCTGTTTGGGGGGCTTCCTGGTGTTTGTGGGTGGGTTTCGGGGTCTGGGCGCACTGCTGGCTATATATACTTTACTTTGCAAGAGGTTTGAAGCAAATCCATGGTGGCAGAGGGGAGTTAGGGCCTAGCTGCAGAGCGCGCGCGGAGTGATTTGTGAAATTTGTGAAAAATTTACTAAGTCCCCATTTTTGTACTTTTGCTCTTTGGCTGTTTGGGGGTCTTCTACTCGTTTTCTCCTGGGTTGACGGCTCTGGGGCCATTGCTGGGAAGCTCTAATACCGGATAAAAGTGTTTTGGACCAAATCCCAGGCGGAAAATTTTTTGTGTTTTTGATGACTTGCTTGCCTTTGAGGTGCTCTTAGGGGGGTTCCGTCTGTTTGTGGGTGAGTTTCGTGGTCTGGGAGCACTGCTGGGACACTCTAATCTTGATTGCATTTGCTTTTCAGGAAATCCGTCGTGGCAACCCCGACTTATGGCCTAGCTACGCAGTGCGTTTGGACCGAAGGCCGAGAAATATTGCAAGTATGAGATTTTGCTTTTGGCCTGTTTGGGGGTGTTATGCTTCTTGGCGGGTGGGTTGGCGTGTCTTGGGGCATTCCTGGGAAGGTCTAATACCGGGTAGAAGTGGTTGGGACAAAATCCAGGCCGATTTCTTTTTGGCTATTTCTGACATTTTGCTCAATGTAGCGTTTTCGGGGGCCTGTTTGGGGGGCTTCCTGGTGTTTGTGGGTGGGTTTCGGGGTCTGGGCGCACTGCTGGCTATATATACTTTACTTTGCAAGAGGTTTGAAGCAAATCCATGGTGGCAGAGGGGAGTTAGGGCCTAGCTGCAGAGCGCGCGCGGAGTGATTTGTGAAATTTGTGAAAAATTTACTAAGTCCCCATTTTTGTACTTTTGCTCTTTGGCTGTTTGGGGGTCTTCTACTCGTTTTCTCCTGGGTTGACGGCTCTGGGGCCATTGCTGGGAAGCTCTAATACCGGATAAAAGTGTTTTGGACCAAATCCCAGGCGGAAATTTTTTTGTGTTTTTGATGACTTGCTTGCCTTTGAGGTGCTCTTAGGGGGGGTTCCGTCTGTTTGTGGGTGAGTTTCCTGGTCTGGGAGCACTGCTGGGACACTCTAATCTTGATTGCATTTGCTTTTCAGGAAATCCGTTGTGGCAACCCCGACTTATGGCCTAGCTACGCAGTGCGTTTGGACCGAAGGCCGAGAAATATTGCAAGTATGAGATTTTGCTTTTGGCCTGTTTGGGGGTGTTATGCTTCTTGGCGGGTGGGTTGGCGTGTCTTGGGGCATTCCTGGGAAGGTCTAATACCGGGTAGAAGTGGTTGGGACAAAATCCAGGCCGATTATTTTTTGGCTATTTCTGACATTTTGCTCAATGTAGCGTTTTCGGGGGCCTGTTTGGGGGGCTTCCTGGTGTTTGTGGGTGACTTTCGTGGTCTGGGAGCACTGCTGGGACACTCTAATCTTGATTGCATTTGCTTTTCAGGAAATCCGTCGTGGCAACCCCGACTTATGGCCTAGCTACGCAGCGCGTTTGGACCGAAGGCCGAGAAATATTGCAAGTATGAGATTATGCTTTTGGCCTGTTTGGGGGTGTTATGCTTCTTGGCGGGTGGGTTGGCGTGTCTTGGGGCATTCCTGGGAAGGTCTAATACCGGGTAGAAGTGGTTGGGACAAACTCCTCGCGGAAAAGCCTTTTGCCACTTTTTGTAACTTAGGGTTCGTTAGGGTTAGCCCTAGCAGCAGGATTGCATGTGTTTCAGGGTGTTCTAGATTTTTGCAACTGAGTTCTGGGGTCTTAGAGCACTCGTGAGAATGTGTAATTTTGGTTGCAAGTCATTTGAAGAAAATCCATGGTGGGAAAGGGGGGATTTGGCATAGTTAAAGAAAGCCTTTGCCACTATTCTTAAGTTAGGGTTCGTTAGGGTTAGCAGTATTTCTATTGCATGTGTTTGAGTGGGGGGGATTTCGAGTCTTGGAGCGATGCTGGCTATGGCTACTTTTGCTTGGTTGCTTGCAAGTGGTTTGAATGCAATCCACGGTGGGTAAGGGGTAATTAGGAAGGGGGTACTTCGGCCTACTTTTACTTTCAAAGTAAGTTTTGTCACCAGTTTTCTGCTAGGCCTCGTTTTTTGAGATTTGATTGGGGGTCTTCTACATTTTTGCGACTGGCTTTAGTAAGGGTCTGGGTGGGAGCACTGCTAGGAAGATCTAATTTTGTTCTAAAACACAGTTTACAGTACACCTAGCTTGAGGGGCAAGATCCGCTACATTAATTTGCCCATACTTATTTATCCTTCAAAAGGTGACTCAGAGTACGCACTTCCAAAAATATTGTACTGTCTACTAGGAAAATCAAATTGTGACTTTTTGCACTCCACAGCCTACATACCTTATATTTATTTATCAGTGGTGTTGTAATATTATATCACTTCCTGTTTTTCGTTGAATAATTACAGGCCGGGTTTCAGTCTCTGCAATGGGGAAAAAAGGATGGAGTCAGGCTTCACAGTAGCGAGCCACAATTCAGCATCAGGCAGGCAGTGGACAGGGTGTCTTCTGGTGACCAACATCGATGGACGAAGCGTCGGCTGCAATGGAGGAGTGCCGCTAATAGGAGGATTTTTTTTCTGCAGGCAACTTACTTACCACTTCCAACAGGACCACTACAACCACATAGATACAGTATCCCTTGCCTTTTTCTCTGACTGTGACTGCATTTCTTGGATCTCTCTCTGCTTCTAAATTGATCCCTTAACACATCACTTAGTCCACTCCACTATCACATCTGCACCACACATAGTCATTTGTAAGTGCTCCTACGTAATTCGCAAGTCGCAGCACGCCCCAGGCCGTAGAGGACTGGGATGGCCCCAATGATGAAGCATGTCACCAAGGGGCAACCCTGGTGAGTGAGGGGACACCTAGAAAACAAGCAATTTCTCCTTTTCTATCTACTATACCTTCCAGACCAACCCCACTGAGTGTTGTTGTGAATGGATTTATAGTGACCAGCAAGGCTCTCGGGTATCTGGCTAAGTACAGAGACCTTATGTTGAATATCGTTATCAATAATTCCACACAGGCCCTGTACTGTCGCATTCTTTCTTCCACAGTTGTCGAATGTACTACTTACTTTTCACTGACATGCATGCAGTAGTGCATGCACTTTCAAAGATTGATGGATAGGTTTGTACCCAAAGAATTGTTTATGTTCCATTGTTTGTCTATGCTGTGCTTTTTTTTACAGGGTGTCTTCTGGTGACCAACATCGATGGACGAAGCGTCGGCTGCAATGGAGGAGTGCCGCTAATAGGAGGATTTTTTTTCTGCAGGCAACTTACTTACCACTTCCAACAGGACCACTACAACCACATAGATACAGTATCCCTTGCCTTTTTCTCTGACTGTGACTGCATTTCTTGGATCTCTCTCTGCTTCTAAATTGATCCCTTAACACATCACTTAGTCCACTCCACTATCACATCTGCACCACACATAGTCATTTGTAAGTGCTCCTACGTAATTCGCAAGTCGCAGCACGCCCCAGGCCGTAGAGGACTGGGATGGCCCCAATGATGAAGCATGTCACCAAGGGGCAACCCTGGTGAGTGAGGGGACACCTAGAAAACAAGCAATTTCTCCTTTTCTATCTACTATACCTTCCAGACCAACCCCACTGAGTGTTGTTGTGAATGGATTTATAGTGACCAGCAAGGCTCTCGGGTATCTGGCTAAGTACAGAGACCTTATGTTGAATATCGTTATCAATAATTCCACACAGGCCCTGTACTGTCGCATTCTTTCTTCCACAGTTGTCGAATGTACTACTTACTTTTCACTGACATGCATGCAGTAGTGCATGCACTTTCAAAGATTGATGGATAGGTTTGTACCCAAAGAATTGTTTATGTTCCATTGTTTGTCTATGCTGTGCTTTTTTTTACAGGGTGTCTTCTGGTGACCAACATCGATGGACGAAGCGTCGGCTGCAATGGAGGAGTGCCGCTAAAAGGAGGATTTTTTTTCTGCAGGCAACTTACTTACCACTTCCAACAGGACCACTACAACCACATAGATACAGTATCCCTTGCCTTTTTCTCTGACTGTGACTGCATTTCTTGGATCTCTCTCTGCTTCTAAATTGATCCCTTAACACATCACTTAGTCCACTCCACTATCACATCTGCACCACACATAGTCATTTGTAAGTGCTCCTACGTAATTCGCAAGTCGCAGCACGCCCCAGGCCGTAGAGGACTGGGATGGCCCCAATGATGAAGCATGTCACCAAGGGGCAACCCTGGTGAGTGAGGGGACACCTAGAAAAAAAGAAATTTCTCCTTTTCTATCTACTATACCTTCCAGACCAACTCCATTGAGTGTTGTTGTGAATGGATTTATAGTGACCAGCAAGGCTCTCGGGTATCTGGCTAAGTACAGAGACCTTATGTTGAATATCGTTATCAATAATTCCACACAGGCCCTGTACTGTCGCATTCTTTCTTCCACAGTTGTCGAATGTACTACTTACTTTTCACTGACATGTATGCAGTAGTGCATGCACTTTCAAAGATTGATGGATAGGTTTGTACCCAAAGATTTGTTTATGTTCACAATTGTTTGTCTATGCTGTGCTATTTTTTCTTGTCTCCCAAAACCTTTCCCAAAAACCCCCGTACCAATCCATTTTTCAAACCCTAACCCTCTTCCCCCGGGCTGTGTGGTTTTGATTGATGTGTGACTAAATGACAGCAATAAATCCACACACTTGCTGGGGAGGATAAGGTGATAGCAACAGGCTGGTGAAGAAATCCGAGGATATATTCTTACTCTGCTTGACAAAGAACCATTGCTAATGTGAAAGAACTTCAACCGAATTAGTAGTTATACTTTACCATTTGTTAGGCTACAATGTGGCACTGTTCTACTGTACTTCTGTCACCTGCTATATTCTCAGTTGTACCGTTGAATTGCTCAGGAGGACAAACCAGATTTCATTTTCTTTTTTTTCATAGGCATGCAACTGCCACTGTGTCACACCACTAGTACCACCGCTATGAGGAAATTTTATCCGACCAAGATTGCCAACCATATTCGCTGTTTCCCGTGGAGCCAGCCCTGGGTCTAGCCCTACTTTCAAACACAAATTACAGTTAAGATAAGCGTTTGGTGGTTTGGGGGTATAATGGAGTATTAGTACGAGAGACGAGAGACTGAAGGTAGTACTACTAAAGTCCTAGGACTCTTGGATTCACTTCGTCTGTGAGAGGCACTTAGTGTTGAAAACATTTGGGCATTTACACTTAAAGGAAGAAAATGGAACTAAACTTTCAGGAAAACAAAGTCAACGTTAAACCCCCACCCACCAGGCAAGCAGTAAGAAACGGGTATGCTCAGATAAAGTTTGAAAAAGTATATTTATATCCCTAACAAAATAATCTCCCGCAAGACCCTCCCTAACCCCAACGATTGTCCTTCAAAAGTCCCCAAAAACCCAACTCCAAATTCCCACCCCCCAAAAGTCTCTAAAAAAGGGGCAAGGGACACTATGGGCGGATGCTGTCAACTTTTTGGGCCAGGGCATCATGCTCCTGGCGGAGCAAGAAGTGCTCTACGCGGAGCCCCTCCAACTGGTTGGAAAAGTGGTGGAGCTCCTGCTGGAGGCGGGACACCATCAGGGTACTGCGGCGCAGGCGTGCCTTCAATGCCTTGTAGGTGCAACGGCTGTGAGAGGAAGCTGTAGCTGTTGTCCTTGCTACTCGGCGGTGGCGTTTGGCTTTGGCAGCCCGGCTCAGTCTGGGTGGACCACTGTGCTGGGTGGCACTGGCAGCCCGTGGGGGAACGGAGGCCGATGCAGACGACGTAGTTGTTGTGGTCGACTGCACACTTTCTTCGTCCTCCAGGGCCACCAGCCGCCGATATTCGGCCACAGTGGCATCGATCCTCCGTTGCCGGGCCGCTCTAGCCAGCTCCTTCCTCCTTGTTCGTTTGGAAGGAGAGCCTATATGAAGAAAGAAAGACATAGTCTGTAACCAATGCTCCTTAAGATTACCTCAATCATTCAGCAGAAATTTGTGTTGCACTACAACTAGCAACTTGCAAACGCATTACATAACTATTGAGGCCAGTATCTATCTAACCTCACACTTCTTCATCCTTGCTCTAACATTAGTGGGAGTTTAAGGAACAAATTCTACGAGCACTATGGACTTCCATTGGAGTCGACTATGAAAGTACACCAGTCTTATTCTTCTTCTTGTCTCTTGTTTTGGAAAATTGGTACGTTATCTTCTGCAAGCCGGCATAATGCCAGAGCAGTAAACTTGCACCCGAGAAAAAGAGACGCACGCCATGAGGAGTGACCTAGACTTGCGTTGCGTTACTGTACCCGTCCAGTACATGCAGGTGGTGAAGCTCTTACTTTTCTATTACGGGTGGCACTGAGAATACTCTGTTACAACTCAAGGGCTACTGCTTAATTAATTTAACTTTCACTCTACAGTGGAAATGAGTACTAGAAATGGAAAATTGAAGAAGATAAATAATCTGATTATCTATCACTTCACATGGGATGTTTTTGCTTATATATGGGATGACTTTAGGTGCTTTGCTTTTTATTGAGTGACCAGTGATACATCCACACATGAATGACTGAGTACTACTAAACTTATTAAGAGAGGTAGGGAGTGGCCACCGTAATAACCGGATCTATGCAGTGCTTGCAATACAAACTACTGCTACTATTGATGGTAGTATTTGGACAAAATTAAAAGTTCTTTTCCTTGCCTTTCCTACACTGGAACGGACGTGCGGGTGCAGTGTTACATGCTCTTCAAAGTTACACTTAGTTCATCCACTGACCGTCTACTCTCTCTAGATCATGGGTACTCACAAACTTTCTCTCAGGGGCTACATTTACAGTGTAGTTTGGGGCCGAGGGCCGCACTGGTGGGGGCGGAGTCAGAGGGGGCGGGGCAAAAGCAAAACGATAACTTGTGACCATGAGGTTGCACACAGGTCCCTGCAGCAGATGCCCTCACCCACTGAGCCACCAGACCCAGCATTTACATACATCTCTCTCCCTCCTGCTCTCCCTCCTGCCCTCCCTCTCCATCTCTCTCTCCCTCCTGCCCTCCCTCTACCTCCCCCTCTGTCATCTCACTGTGTGTGTGTCTATCTGTGTCAGCCTTCAGCCCGGGTTGAGACCGCTTCCTCAACGCGCACACACAGACAACAACACCAAAGTACTTAACAGGTCTTTAAAAGACCATTAACATATTATTGAGGCTTTGTTTGTTGTAGCGCCCCTGCTTCTCCACCCTGACAATCACTGCTTGCCCGGCCCCACAGAGGCTTTGTTCTATTTCACCTCTTTGTGGCCTTGCATCTCCACTCTGCTCTGTGGGGGCCGGGGGAGCAGTGATTGTCAGAGTGGAGATGCAGGGGCGCTAACAGGTGAAATACAAAAAAGCCTCTGCTCTGTGGGGGCCGGGGGAGCAGTGATTGTCTGCAAGGTCTGCGCACCGCCAAGGAAGGCTTGCCGGGCCACCACCGGCCCGCGGGCCGTACTATGAGTACCCCTGCTCTAGATACACATATGCTATCTAAGAGTCAGATAGTAGCATGATCCAGGTATATGGACACATACAGTTTCTGTGTCACCCACCCAGGCTGTTGTCCTTCCACCCATCATTGCTTCATCATTCACCCAGCCATGCATCTCATATTCTTGCCTTCCCAGCTAGTCTTCAATCTCAATAAGTAAGGAATATATAAGAGCTTACCTCTGGCCGCCACCACCACCGTCTCAACTCTCACAGCCGCCGCCTCCTCCCCTGAAGAATAGCCCTCCGCCTCCGTGTCGAGCACCACCACCTCCACACTGGCCCCGCCACCAGATGTTCCACCTACAAAGTACATTTAAGAATGTTAGAATAAAGCACTCACTAGTCTTTGGTCTAGGAATGAAGACATGTGAAAACAATGTAATTTGTGACTGTCTACGTTAAAGTTAAAAAAAATGTCCCTTTTTCCAGGGAAGGTTGTCTTGCTGCACTTTTTGGCACAACTGATGAAGGCTGTTTTTTTAACACGCACCATTTTTCTCCACACAGACAGAAGATGGACTTCTAACAACAAGATCAAGTTGAAACCAGGTGAGAGCTCGGCTCGACCACAAGAAATGTCTTCAATTAATCGTCAGCACTAACCACTTTTCCATTATCAGTTAAACGTTTAGTTTTATTATGACTTCATTTTAATAAATGTGTTTACTTTTAATAAAGCTTTTAAACTTAAATACAATCTGTGTATTTTGGTCCAGACTAGAGTGACTGAGCGAAAGGTTTTGCAATTTTTGCAAGCATGAGTCCAGATAGAACACTTCAAAAGACATTATGGACAATCCCAGAGGACTGCACTAAGTTGATAGAGCTATTGCTGACTAGAATCATGGGAGTTTCGCCAACCGTGCAATCTTAGTTAGCTACACAGACAGACTAATAAGAATAATCTAGTAATACCACAGGGAGTCATAGTAGAGGCAGGATAAGAATTTAGATACAGTCTACAAGAAGAGCAAAGACAATTTTGAAAAAAGTCAAATGAGGAACGCTAGGAAAAATAGGTACTAGTCTAAAATGAAAACTTACTGGGGCCAGCAGAGGAGCCCTCGCCTGCCCGATCCTGGCCCTGTTGAACAGCATCCGCCGCCTGCTGCTCCTGTGTCCTCCTCTCGCCCCTGGGGGGAGCTGACGTACAACATGAAAGAAAGAACAGAAAACATGGATGATTGTTGCTTGTCAATGTCAACCAAATCAAACATTTCAAAAGAACAATAACAAAATATTTCCGCGAAATTATATTGATTATGGTTACTTTTCATTTATTTGCGGACCTGTGACTTCGAAAGTCACGTAACTCACTAAACAAAGTACTGAAACGTTCACCTAGGACTGGCAGGCAGCAGTCCGCAGGCAAGACGCAAAGTGACAGACAAACTCCATTGTGATTTCAGTCAGATCAGTGACAACACTAACAGTTGCCTGCTACATTACCAGTCATTTAAATAGTCAAACTATCAATCCACCGCCACTATTTTTCTTATTGTCAGGGTTACAAAGGAAGGGGCAGATTTAAGCCCTTGCGGCTCTTTTGCGCCGTTCTTGCGTGACTTTTGTGACGCAGCAGCTAAACAAAAAAGGGCGCCATGGTGCGGCGTATAATATTATAACAACGTGACGCATTTGGGAGATGCATCCCGTTATAAAGCCCTGCGCCATCAGGGGGCGTTCCGGCGCAAGGGAGGGCATTCCTGCGCTGGAACACATCCTAATAGTGGCTGAGGGAAATCTACAAAATTTCAATCAGTCACCTTTAGGACAATGATGCGTCACACAAACCCTGCACCTGCTTGAAGCAGACGTACGGCTTGACCCAGCATTGGGGAGATAGGGTACCCCAGAGCATTGCTGGAGCTGCGCCATCGTTGTGACGCAACTCCAGCAGTAAAGCTTCGGTGACGTTTTGGGCCCATGGTGCGCCGCATTGCAAATACGGCGCACCATGTTTGGTGGTGGTAGCGGGCCGCACAATTAATGGCGCATCCCTGCTACTTTGCAGGGATGCGACGGTAATTGCAATTCTGCCCCTTAGGGGCATACTTACTTACGCGTTCTGGCGCATCTCCAGAGATGCGCCAGATCAAATGCGTCACGCAAAACTACCCTTGCGACACGGCAGATGCGCCTCATTTACAATGCGGCGCGCCCTGGCGCAAGGGTAGGCACTTGCGTGACGCATCTCGTCACGTAAGAGCGGCGCATCGCTGGAGTCACGTCGCCAACGCAATGCAACTCCAGTAATGCTCAGGGCCACCCAATACTTAACATGCTGTGTCAGTCCTTTAGCCTGCTTCGAGCAGACATAAGGAATTGAATTGACGTAGCAGCGTCGCTGAAGTGCCTGCGTTAAATCTTGTAGATTTCACGCAGGCAATTTTGCGAGGCGCACAGCCGCCGGACCGCCCACCCTGCGTACTAGGAACGCACCCATTGTGGTGCAGGCCCATGGCTTTATAACGTGACGCATCTCCCTAGATGCGTCATGCTGTAAATGACTCGCAGGGATGCGGCACGTTTACGCCGCTGTTGCGTCACGCAAGGCAACGTAAACGTGGCGCAAGGGGCTTGTAAATGTAATCTGCCCCCTAGTGTCTAGCATTACGCAGTTCTGTAAAGTACACTCATACATAATAGTTACTCAGGCCAATGAGACCACGAAATAGAAAACAAATAAGCATAGTAGCAACGCCACTGAGAAGGAGAGCAGTGCACCTGAAATGCACAGAAGATTTTGAAATATAATTTAACTACAATGTAATCGTCATCAGCGGCATTATTGGCTTGCTCCATGTAAAAAACAAATATTTGCAATACAACAACACAGAGCAGGAGAAAACATCATAGTAGTGAGTGATTAAATGGCTACTACTACTCACCAAGCCCGGGGATCTCCAAGCCGAGCTGGTCCAGCAGGTCGCGCTCGCGGTCCAGGAGGTCCGTCCAGCGATGGGTGACCTGGCTGTAGGTGCGCTGGACCCCGTAGAGGTGGGATATGGCCCAGCACACCTTCTCCCACCGCTTCCGGCGCTCCCGCATGTTGTAGCCGCCGGCCGCGATCCTGCCGCCTCCCGCGATGGTCCTGGGCAGGCGGCGCTGGACGAAGTAGACCAGCGCGCCCACTTCCTCCGGGCTGAATATCTCCCGTCGCGTCACCTGCTCCCCCCTCAATCTCCCGCATGCTGTCCTGGCACTGGGTCCAGCACTACTCCCCGCCGCCGCTGCGGCCCTCAAGTGCCTGGGCAGCTTCACGGCGCCTGGCTTGACCATGGTCTGGGCAGGTAAGGTAGGAAGAAGTAGAAAATTAAGAAAGAATAGGATAGGGAAGAAGAAAAGAAAAGAGTTTAAAAAAGTAGTTTAAAAGTAAAGAAAAATAGCAGAAAAGACAAAAATATACAGCTAGGAAAAGAGAGGGATAGATAAGAAGCAAAATCGTAAAAAAAAAACTGAAAACAAGCAAAGGATGGCAAAGATACCAAGAGGATTAAACACCATGCCCAGACACAGGAAATGAATGAAAAACAAGATGGCCGGCGCCCGTTCACGAGCGCGAAAATAAGTGCGAACCTCTACTCGCAATGCGCTTACTGCGCGAGATTATACATAGCGGGCGGAAACGGAAATACGTCACGCAAACAAAATGGCCGCGCCCGTACTCGACCTTGGGGTAAATTCGCGTGTTGCGCTGCAAGCGGCTCGCGAATACTGCAAAAAAACTCGCGAAACAACAAGCCGCAAAAAAATAAAATGCTCATTCGCATGAATTGGCGGCTTCCGCGGTCGGTTTCGCACGACGCCGCGCCCCGCGAATAGCGCGAAAAAAACCGAAAAACGATTTCAGCAAAAGCAAAAGCAATGAGCAGGTGCAAAAGGTCAACCTCATGATTTGTAACGATTCTTTGTAGTGCTTCCTGAGGGGGCCCTCCAGAATTCGGTTGCCTGCTTGCAACTATTGTGTGACCCTGCTCTGACCTTAACTGTATGCCACAAAGGTCCTGATTTACAGCTAAAGGAGCAGACAAGCAGGTGCCAGGCTGGAACTTGAAATTCTTTCAGTGACACATTAATTAGCCCCTAATTCATTATTGTCAGTTGGGGCAGGGCAGGTGTTGTTAATAAACTAACCCCAAATTAATTCATGTCAGTTCAAGCAGGGCAGGTGGGCTTGCTTTTCCCCCCCATCTTCTACAGTGATGATGAACCAGAGGGTGGCATTGATGTAACAGAGGGTGGCATGGGTCAAAGAGAGGGTGCCAGTGGTGAAACAGAGGGTGCTGGGAGGCTGTGATGATGAACCAGACGTAGAAACAACATAGTCGCGACCGTTGCGAGCCGACAAGTAAGTTCGCAATTGCGAACTAGTACCAAATCCTCGCGAACTGGCAGAAACAATTGCGAACACACAAAAAAAAAATCCGCAAATTCGCGGGAATTCGCGGATTTTGCGGATTGCGAGTTCGCAAATCCGCAAAATTCACGAACGCGAGATCCGCAAAATTCGCCCATGCTTACTCCCTACCAAGAGGGGTGGGAATAGGGAAGCTAAGTTAAGGTGCCTAGAAACATCATATATACTTAGATTTGATTTCAAGCACCTCGGGGGTTGAATAATACGGAGGAGCTGTATACTTTCTTGTAATTAACTCTATGGTTTAATATTTGGGCCCATTATAGATGTATATACTAATGATATTTTGCATATTTAATTACAATGATGAATCCATCGCATGAAATTTTGTGATAGATTTGTATTATATTCATGTACATACATAGGCTGAATGCATTTAGTGCAGGGAGCCATATTTATTGGGAGTTAGACAAATGTAACAATAAGTATAAAATATCAATTCACTTTTTCACTATTGTTCTTTTAATATGTGAATAGGATTTTAGGACATCAATATTTATATATTTTATTAATTTAGGGATGCTTTTAGGACCAATTGTTTATACAATAATATTTATATTAGCAATAATTAACAATGGTTTTATAACTGTATTGATCCCTGATATAACGAATATGTAGAACAGAAGTCCCATTGTCCTTAGCACATTATCTTAAAGAAACACGGCACAGGTCACTTTAGTTGCAACAGATATTTTGCACATGTGGTATAAGAGAAATGGATTTTATGGTATTTTCACTATCACTGGTTTTGCACAATTCATTTATGTATTTATTCACTTATGTTATAGGGTGTTTCTTAGACATAGTTCAATACGTCTAGTCTTCGAATGCATTTAAGCGGTTATTAATTCATTTTTTGATATCATGGAAATATGTTTTTATTTAAAACATGATGATATTTATGCATTTATGCGGCAATTGTTAATGTGAAAGAGACACTAGTACGGAGTATTGTTTGTATGTCTATAATATTATAGCTGCACTAGCACTTTAAAAGGCAGAGAATAAATCACTGAGATGTCATGTGATCAAGGGAGGGATCTCCCGAAGCGAATCATGGCAGGCATCGGCGAAATAAACTAATGCACTAAATTTGGGTCTGCGCTGGTCTTTTTTCAAAAAGGCATTGGAAAATTCGAGATGAGGTTGGATAAATATATATATATATATATATATATATATATATATATATATATATATATATATATGGAGATAGAGAGAGAGAGTGAAAGAGAGAGAGTGAGAGTGAGAGAGATAGACAATACACATATTTTAACATATATTTTTTAAAGCCCAAATTAATTCCTTTATATTAGCATTATTACCAATGTGGTTTTATTTTACCTCCTTGCATTCCATTTATTTCTATTGTTTTGGGACCTTTTTAGCTGTAGTAACTCTAGATGTGCAGTTGATTAAGAGCAATGAGAATAATTTTGATTTCACAAACTGCAATTTGCAAAATCACAGAGCTTGTGACCTCAAAGTGGCTTTCTCTTAGGTGCTAAACCAATTCTGCAATCTGGTAATAAGTTACTGAATCTCGAAATGTAACCCATAATAAATTACTCTTTGGAGTGATGTGTTTAGGGTGTCGCTTCCAAATAGAAGTTTGATAAGGTACCTATCATTGTTTTATGACTGCAATCTGGTTGTGAAACATTGAAATGTTACCATTACCTGAAAGGAGTTGGTAACCAATTTGCTAATGTCCCCCTCATGACCATCCCCATTTGCGAATGTTAAACTGAAATGGTTGGGGAGTAGTCCAACTCTCTAAAAAGTAAAAACAAAAAAGCTTTACTTTTTAAAATGCAGCCAAGTTTTTTAAAAAGAAAACTTAATTTCATTTTAAACATAATCATACACAAATTAGTATGCTGAGCCCAGGAGGCACAAACCTTCTGGTGCCATCCAATGGTAATGAATTGCAATTTATGATGGTGACACTACGATTCGTAATTTTGTGAATGAGCCATTAAGGTAGTTTTCAAAATTCCTTTTCAGTTGCAAAAAGTCAGTGTGCATCTTGCATCAGCTTTTTTGCAAATTGAAATTTGGTACATCAGGACATCACATTTGTGTGTGTCGGTGGTTTGTCTTTATCTAGGCACCTGCCTGACCCTTCAAAAATCTCTCCCATTTTATAGTAAGTATCACTCATTTTCCAGCCACTTCCCTGTCCTTCCCACATTTACTTCTAAAATATGGGCTTATGTGAGCGGAAATCTCTGCAGACAGGGCATAGATCTCCATTTAGAAAGAAATGGAGAGGCAGAAGTGAAGGCAGAGGTCCCTGCATGGTTTGTGAATAGCATTTTGCAGCACCTCAGTAGTACTATTATAGTAATGCTAAAAGTACTACAATATCCAGTTCGAGAATAGGCTCTTCAGTTTTGCGAAAAGACATTGGTTACCAAATGAGGTTTGAGTTATCATATGCTTATTTGCTGAGCACACGTTTACAGAGCTTCTTGCACATCTAACAGAATGTGAAGAATTTAAGCTGGTCCATTATAGTGTTTGCAAAAACATCTTCAGCCAAGTTTTTAATTAAAACATCATGCAAAACAATGTCAAAGGGACTTCTATATCTAAACTGACCAGAACTCTGAAACAATTCCATCAATCACCCTGAACAGATGCAAAGAGCAGGAGTACAGTCAAATCAAACATGTGCTCAAAATGAACCCTGTCAGTTGTTTTTTTAAGCAAATGTCTGCAATTAGCAAGTGGCAAATCATGAAAAAAATGCTCAGTTCATCTGAGGTCATGGAGGTGTTCTTATACAGAGGTTTTGCTGCCTTTAATTTTCAAACTCAGACCTAGAACTCAAAGCTCTTAAACAGTAAGAGATGATATAGAGCTCTTCACATAGTTGTCATGAGGGCAAACAATCATTGGCAGAGCTTTTCGGTCTGGCGTTTCACATAGCTATTGTAAATCATGTAATTATTAGATGTCCTTTTCGAGCAAGAACAAATAGAGTGAAGTCTTTAACAGGACATAGGCCCTTTAGGAGTTTACTGTTTTCTCATCAATAATATAGTTGCATATGTTGCAGGGATATTGTTAGAGATGTCATAGAAGATGTCATGAGAGATGTAATGTGTGGGGTAATTAGCAGTGCATGGCAGAGGCAAGAGTTATAGTTACCTTAGGGCACCAGTTATAATTACTTGTATCTGGATGCTACTGTGGAACGTTCGCAAAACAGCATTTCATCTGTCTATTGTAGGAAACAGGAAACTTACACCATGGGGTCCCATTCAATTTCATATCTTCAAAGGACAAGGTTGTGCTCTTTGGCTGAGGGAATATCTTTTATTTTGAAGCCACCAATAAACTTTTAGAGAACCACAATGGCTGAAGAAGATCATCCTGTGTTACTGCAAGAGGAGGAAGCAGAGGTGGAGCAGAGGAAGAATTGAATCCATTGCCTGGGATTTTTATCATTGCCTACTGGAGGAAAATAAAGAATTCCAAACTTGTTAACTGCAACCTATGCAATAAAATAATTTTCTGTGTGAACATGAAACAATACTCATTCATACCATGGGAATGAGAAAACACGAGTAGGCAATTCATTCAACCAGAGTTGGCATGTGTGGAATGAAGGAGTCAGAAGGAGATAGAAAAGGCCAAAGCAGGAACATCAGCAGAGGCCACTTCCACAGTTACTGCAACACCTTTAACTTCATCGTCTTTATCAGCATCTCTACCACGACCTGCTGAATCTGTTGCTCCAGTAGAATCTTCAAATTCATCCTCTCCATCAGCACCTCCACAAATACCTGGTGCATCTGTCCCTCCATCAGTACCTACATCAGTACCAGGTACCATGATGCTGATACATCTTATGAGGCAGAATTGAAAAATTTTAGAGCAATATGACAGTACAGTGACATGCTGTCTCCTCTGCCATATGATCATTGTTGCTGGATGGAAAAATGACTATCCATTGTGAGCTTATCATAGCTCTTCAGTGTCTTTCACAAAAGCTGTACATTTATTTGCCCTTTGTTTGCCTCCTGTTTACTGTTGAAACTATTTTTTTGGTTGGTGATGTTGACCTTAAAAAAAAAAACATTTTAGAAAAAAAAGAAAAAAAAGAATATAAACTTTTTTTTCAGAACTAGCTAAATACCTATAAAATAAATAATTCAAGCAATATTTACCACATTTATTCAGATATCAGAAATACTAAATTGTAATTAATATAGGGATAACTATGTAAGGTAAGATAAACATTCATCTTATTGTCACTTTGTAGTAGAAGATAAGTTAATAATAGAGTACTACAGTGATATCTGATTGTCTTTAACCCCTTCCAGGCGGCCGCGATTCCCCTGGTGTGCTGTAAACAACACGAACAGGGGCGGGCCGTGACGAACCCCAGCCGTCATCAGCACACGAGCACCGTAGTGCATGACGGCTGGGGTTCGTCATCAGCATGGAAGGGGTTAATAAAGTAAAAGGCAACCAATTGTTGTTTTTCTTTTTTTGTGTAATTTCAGATAAACCTACCATTTCTGCTACACTACTGTATTCATTTAGAACATTTACAGTTCAAGATGATCATATTGTATGCCTACATATTGTAATGTAGGTTGCTAAGTAGTATATTCACATATTCCATTAACATGCTGTAATCCATGCTCTTCAGATGTCCTTTTTAGAGTTGGTCCATTAAACTTAGAACCTCATCCATTGCAACCACAGCTTCCTCTTCAATAGCAGGTTTGTTAGTCTTGGAAATAGTATTATTGTTAGTGAATTGCGTATTGTGTTGATTTTTCCCATTAATATTTTTTTCTTTTTTGTGATTGAGCATTTTTAAGTATGTCGATTCTTTGCAGGATCAAAGTACACCAGGGTTGTATCTGCTGACAAAGCCAGTTGTGTGGCTTTGAAAGCTTTCTCCTGGTAAGGCCCACAGTTCTAATTGATGTTGTTCTTGGCCAACTCCCAGAGGGGAGCGGTAAGGTCCGTAAGATTTCTAATCAAATGGCCACAATAGGTCACCATGCCAAGAAAGCTTTTAACTATAGACACTGTGGTGGGAGCAGGAGCAGCCAGGATGTCTTGAACCTTGACAGAATCAGGTGACACTCCTTCTTGAGAAGACCGTTATCTGAAAAATGCTAACTCCTTTTGCAGAAAAGCACACTTTCCTTGTGAAGTATCAGTCCTTTCTCTTGCAATCATTGGAACGCAGCCCTCAGCTGATCAAAATGTCTTCCAGCATAGGGGCATGAATTAGAATATCAACACTAACTTTGAGTACACCCTATAGCCTGGCAAGGACTCTCCTGATGGCGTCCTGAAACACTTTGGCGGCACTAAAGATGTTAAAACTGAGACGCTTATACCTCCTCAAACCTACAGGGTAGACAAGGTGGCCTCAAGGTCCAACAGTAGTGGATGATATCCTGCTCACAAGTTCATGTTTTAAAACCACCTGGAACCACTCACTTCTGACACAATATCATTGACAGTGGGTGCCAGGATCTGCTCGCTCATGATGGCCAAATTGGGTAGGCGCATGCCCACGCTTATTCAAACTTCCTTAGGGTGCTTAGGCTTTCGTGCCACAACTAATGGTGATACCCACAGAGTTGGCCCGCCCACGGTTTTTGATGATATCCACCTGTTCTAGTTTCAGTTATACCTCTTCCACCTTTGGTCTTAGGTGGAATGCTACGTGTCAGTGCTTTATCGCTACAGGTTAGATTGAGTCATCGATGTTCAAATGTATGGGATGGTTTTTGAGGAAGCTTATGCCTTCAAACAGTGCCACATCATTCATGCTTTCTTGGTGTATGATGAGGACAAAAGCAATGAGCTAAAGGCGCTCTGCCATTCAACAGCTTAAAAGCATCCCACTGCCTCCTTTGGTAAAGTAGACCTTGCTACAAATTGAATGAGACTCCTGGGTGATTTCAGTTATGAATACCCTGGCCAATGGAAGCGGAGAGGTGGATTCATAGGTGAATACTTCTGTAGTGGTGGGACTCAGGGAAGGCGGTGCCAGTAGAGGGAGTAGCATTGACTGGGCCAAGATGTTTAGGAATGCTCCAGTGTCAATCAGCGGGGGGGCCACCAAGGAGTATGCTACATTTTGGGATGCTCTTTCGGGGGAATACTTCCGGTTGTAAAACATGTATCATGTGGACATATGAGAAGTTAGCCTGGCATATGATGTCCACTAGTTCTAGTGGGCACCTTGCACCAGTCTAATCGACCCTCATTGATGGTGGTTGTAAAGTCAACCTTATAGAAAGCTATCCTAGGGGTAGCAATGGCGAGCAGTCTTCAGGCTAAGACTTCAGAGAGCGAATTAAGCTAGATGTTTTACCGATTATAATCCCTTGAGTACCAAATGAAAGCACACCACACAAGGTATATATCAAATATATATATATTTAATCGAAACACAACCCCTCTGCACTCTTATGAGGTCAGAGGTAAAAGTACAATACAAGGAACTTACTTAGCATACGATAAGTTGCACAGTATACGTTCTGCCCTCGGGGCCTCACACACCATATACTAAAATAGTGGTATAAGAACCACATGAGAAATAGAAAGCAGGCCTGGGGCCTGTGGAATCGCTGGGGCTACTCAAGACAACCAAAGGTTAGGTTGTAGGAGGCCCACTGGAGACACGTGCAGTGTCCAAACACAGCCGCGGGTTACCATTGACTTTCTATGGGAAACATCAAGTTACAATTTTACAATTTAAGGACTCTTCTAAATGAACTATGATGTAACCCTTTTAGACTTAGACACTAGGAGGGCCAATACCCTCGATACTACCAGAGTACTCATGTAACCTCAGCCACAGAAGCCGGGTGCATAGGTCTCCTTTGGTGTCGGGTTTCGTCGTCGATTTCAATAGAGATCTGCAAAGAAGTGCTGCAGGTGACCAGAGGAAAAGTGTCCGGATGGATCCAAGGGTGGATTGAAGATCTGAAGAACCTGAAAGTATAGGAGACAGAGTCTGGGCCACTTGCCAGTGACCAGGGCGGCGATAGAAAGATGCCACCAGATGTCGAGTGATTTCAGGTAAAAAGGTGAAGTTTATCTCTTCAGCCACGAGGACCAGGAGGTGTTGACGACAATGAGGAGCTGGATTCGAGCTGTCCCATAAAGAATCTAGCTGACTGCGGTGTCAGTATCTGGATTGGATCCAAAAAGCCTTGGCAAACGCAACCCATGCAGGATGTTGAGATGGGCTTCGGTGCAGACCAGCAAGGTCTGTGGAACTTCTCCTTTGCAGGGAAGTTGGAGCAAGCCTGAGTTAACCAGGAAAGTAAGTTGAAATAAAGGATTAGGATTGTCTTCTTGGGGGCTCACTAGCCAATGGACTAGGAACCGCAAAGACACATTGAGCTGAAATGAACAAAGTGGGCCCATGGGCCACTCGTGGAGTGTGGGGCTTTGAGCTTCAGAGCAAAAGGTGCTCCAGTCTGGGGCTTCAAGCACCCCAATGCACAACTTCAGGTTACATCGGGAAGTTGAAGCAGGTAGCAAAATGCCGGATGTCCAGGAGTTTTGGTCCCACGTTTCTCGTGTCTGTCACGGGTCTCAGCTTTGCTGTGAGCGAAGGTCAGGGTTTGAGATGTCTGGAAGTCTGTGTCCTGTGTTGCAGATTCTTCAGGATCTGGTGGGAGCCTCAAAAATGTAGACTGTAAAATATGCTGTTGGTGCCTGTTTGGACAGGGTGGTCACTCCTTGACCACAAGGGAAATTTCTTCCATCTTTCAGTCGATATGGAATGCTGAAGGTCCAGGATATATGTTGCAGAGTTTCGTCCAAGGTAATCTAAAGTCCTAGGGAATCGGGGTTCTATACTTATAGTAAGTTTAGGGGTTGGACTAACTCCAAGGTCCCTCCTATGGGTGGACCTGGGGTGGGGGTTATTACACCTCTTCCCCTTTGTCCAGTTTTGTCCCAGAGCTGGGGCTGAGTGCCCCAGCAACTGGTTTGAACTGGGAAATGCATGGAGCACCTTGTGTGCCCCAGGCAGTGTCTGAAAAACATTCACTGAATGCAACCCTCCCTGCCCAAATACACTACAGCCTGTCTGGGGAGGTACTAGCACCTCCTTGGACAGGAAACCTATTGTCCAGGCCTTCCCTGCTGGAGTTTAGTCCAGCAGCAGGAGGGCAGACTCGTGTCTGTGTCAGCAGCATCCATTTTGTGATGCTGGGGCTCTGTTTAACGTTAACGGGGTAAACCAGTAACTACATGTCGTCTCCCCCAAGAAGGGTAGAATGCTACCCCCGCCACCTGAACTGGCAGGGGGTAGTATTCCAAAGTGTTTGACACCTTACATGGCATGTTTTGATAAAGTTAGCATTAACCGCGAGGATTATAATGCACTTAAGAGTATATGGTATGGCTATATCATAGAACAGCTATAAGGAGATGGTTCCAAAAGCTGCAGAGGGGCTCAGCTCATGCTAGGGCACCCTCTCACATAAAACCAAGCACTCTGCCTCCAGGATTGTCAAGGCCTGCCATAGGAGTGACTTATAGGTGTATATGTGTCTATATGTATATATAGATATAGGTATACTACCACCTTACCAAGGCTGTGTGAACAGACCTGTGGTGTCAGTTTGGAAGGTAAATCAGGGGTGGCACAATACATGCTGAAGCCCCTGGTAGTCCTAGGGTGCACCTATGCCTTGGGTACCTATGGTACACTATACAGGGGCTCACAAGGGTGACCCAGTAACCAATCTGGTATGTACCTAAAGAAAATGGTATCAATTTAGAGAGAGAACAGCTGGGCTGTGGCCCTGATTAGCAGGTCCACAGCCACACTAACGTCAAAAAACCAGAGAATCACAACAAGAAGTGGGGGTAACCATAGGAAGCAGACCCTACTCTCCTACAAACCACACCCTCAACATCATCATCGTCCATGTCTTCTTTGTCCACTGACATGTCTCGCTCAATTAGGGTTTTGACCGGCCTGGGCCTTTGATCTTTCAAGGGTGTTAAGAACAACAAACTTTTGCAGAGTGGTTTAGTTTGTTGGATGACGAGCATTGCTTGCCTTGTACAGTGCATGTTCCTTGGTGAACCTCCGCAGCACGTTTTTTGTGCTGATGTAGTCTTAGTGCGTGACTTGTTTTTGTCTGCTGTTTGCATCTTAATGTGGTTGACTAGTTCAGTTTTGACCTGTTGCTACAGTGCAGCCTCCATATGTGTGGCTCGCACTTTGGACAGGACTTTTGACCTACCCAAGGTCAACATATCCACCATTGACATTCCTAGGACCTGAAAAATGTCCTCCCAGAGCTTGGACGATGAACAACCTTGAATGAACTAAGCTCTCTTCTCATTGTTTTCATCTAGCAGGGTACAGGTGCTTCCTCGCCCTCTCAGGCGGGTGTAGAAAGCATCTACTGATTCCTCAGGCAGCTGTCTGGCCTGACGCAGTAGAAAGCGCTGGTAGTCAGGATTTGCCGGGGGCTCGAAATAGGCTGTTAGTGCCCGCTTTAGTGTGCCATATGTGCGAGTGGGATTGCCTTTTGCAATTGATTTTCCCAATTTGTTCATGGCTGGCACTCCCAGGGGCAGAAGCATCGGACGGCATCTGTCATTGTCAAGGTCTATGGCTGCAAAATTGGTATGAAGATGCTCCACCCAATCCTTCCATTTTGCTGCCTGCGCAAATGGGGTGGCAAACAATCGGAAATGGTTCCACCGGGGAATGGCTGACATGGTGGCTGCACCAGTAAAATCACTGATGGGACTATTAGCAGAAGTAGCACAGGTCACTTATTCTCCTTGTCGGATGTGTAATTGTTGGAGGCATTGTCTCTTGTCACTCATGGGGAGCACTATAAATCAGCCCAAAGTGTCATCCATTAGGTCCCACATGAATAACATTTGCATCCTTGCTTGTGAATGTGTATGCCCACAGGTCGAAGCATAGAACACCAACCAGGGACTTGAGCGAGCCAGGTGAAGACTGCACGGGGCCTGAGCAGTCACTCACGCCGCTGAAAACAAACTCACCAGGGGTAGGCACTGGGGGCCAGATGTAGGTAGCCTAATACCGGTCGGTAACGGCCGAAATTACCGAATTTCGGCCTTTACCGACTGGTATTAGGCTTTTGAGTTGTAGGTGGCCAATTTACAGATTCGGTAATTTATCGAATTGGTAGTTTAAGGAATCGGTAAATTATTGATTCCTTAAAGTACCAAATCGGTAAATTACCGAATCTGTAATTCAGGGAACACTTAAATGAGTGAATTGCATAGTTCAGGATTCAGTATTTTTCACCAACTAAAAGTTGGTGGTAAATATCGAAAACCTTTGGAAAAGCAAATTTGTGCATTTCCAAAAGTGCGATGTGGCAGACATACATGCCCTTAGGGCATGTATGTGTGCCACATGTGCACACATGCACGATTCAGGGGTGCAACATTGTGTCAATGTGACACCCTGCCACCCTTGAATGTGTTCCCCCTATTACCGAATCGGTAGTTATCGATTCAGTAATTCCCATTCATTCCTATTGGCCTCCAGGTCCGTAGGAATGAATGGGAATTACCGAATCGGTAAATACCGATTCGGTAAATACCGAATCAGTAATACTTACCGAATTTTTACCTACATAGCATTTACCGATTCTAAAATACCAAACCGGTAAAATTCTGTATTTTAGAATCAGTAAATTTGGATTACGTACATCTGGCCCTAGGTATTTTCCCGGTGGGCTGGAAGGGTGGGGGCTAGTTTTGAACCGGT